>NW_007076329.1:195194-210700 GCF_000164805.1 Carlito syrichta
TTTTTTTTTTTTTTTTTTTTTTTTTTTTTTTGCTGAAGACAGTTCTGGCTATTCTTGGTCATTTGTGTTTCCATATGAATTCCTGCATTGTTTTTTCTAGATCTGAGAAGAATGTTGCTGGTAATTTCATGGGTGTTGCATTAAATCTGTAGATTGTCTTAGGTAAGATGAACATCTTAACAATGTTGATTCTTCCAGTCCATGAGCATGGGATATTTTTCTACTTGTTTGTGTCATCTTTGATTTCTTTGAGCAGTGTTTTGTAATTTTCATTGTAAAGGTCTTTCATGCCTCTGGATAGGAAAATGCCAAGGTATTTCTTACTTTTTTTGTGTGTGTGTGGCTATTGTGAATGGGATTGTGCTTTTTATTTGGGTCTCTGTTTGTTTTTTATTGGTGTAAAGCCATGCAATTGTCATTTGCACATTTACTTTATACCCTGAGACTTTACCACAGTCCTGTATCAGTGCCAGGAGGCTTTTGACAGATTATCTTGGGTTTTCAAGGTATACAATCATGTCATCTGCAAAGAGAGATAACTTGACTACCTCTTTTCCTATCTGGATACCCCCGATCACCTTCTCTTTTCTGATTGCTCTATCCAAGACTTCCAATACTATATTGAACAGGAAGGGTGAGAGTGAGCATCCTTGTCTTTTTCCAGTTTTCAGGGGAAATAGTTCCAATTTTTGTCTGTCTAGGAGTATGCTGGCTGTGGGTTTCTCACAGATGGCTTATACTATTTTGAGCTATGTTCTACATATGCCTAGAAGTTCGAGAGTTTTTATCAAGAAGGGGTGCTGGATTTAATCAAAAGTTTTTTCTGCATTTAATGATATAATCGTGTGGTTTTTGTTTTGACATCTGTTGATGTATTTAATTACATTTATGGACTTAAAAATGTTGAACCAGCCTTGCATCCCAGGGATGAAACCTACTCTGTCATGATGGATGATTTTTGAGACGTGTTGTTGAATCCAGTTTGCTAGGATCTTGTTGAGAATTTTAGCATCAAATATCAAAGATACTGACCTGTAGTTCTCTTTCTTTGTTGGGTCTTTACCTGGCTTGGATATCAATGTGATGTTAGCTTCATAAAAAGATTTGGGGAGAGTTCCATCTTTCTCAATCACCTGGAATACTTTCAGTAGTATTGGTATCAGTTCCTCCTTAAATGTCTTACAGAATTCTGCTGGAAAGTTATCTGGTCCAGGACTTTTTTTGTAGGCAGTTTTCTTATGACATAGTCAATTTCCTTGATTGTTATTGGTCTATTTAGGGTCTCAATTTCTTATTGGTTCAATCTAGGCAGGTTGTCTGATGTCAGAAAGCCCCCCATTTCTTTGAGGTTTTCAAGTTTGTTTCCATACAAGTGTACATAGTAGTCTCTAATGATCTTTTGTATTTCTTCAAAGCTGGATGCACTTCATCTTTTGTGTTTCTGATTGCATTTATTTTGACTTTTTCTCTCTTTTCCTTGGTTAGTCTAGCTAAAGGGCCATGGATCTTGTTTATCCTTTCAAAGAACCAGTTTTTTGTTTCATTTATTTTTTTGTATTATCTTTTTGTCTTCTATGTCCCAAATTTGGGCTTTTATTTTGGTGATCTGGATTCTTCTGCTGAAGTTAGGATTTTGGTGGTCTTGTTTTTCCAGCTTCCTTAAGTGACTTGTTAGGCTGTTAATTTGTGATTCTTCCATTTTCTTCATGTGTATTCGTAGAGATATGAGTTCCTCTCCTACTGCAGCTTTCATGGCATCCCAGAGATTTTGGTAAGTTGTTTCTTCATTTTCATTTGTTGCCAGGTATCTTTTAATTTCTGTTTTGATTTCATCATTGACCCAAGAGTTGTTTAGCATCATACTGTTTAGTATCCATGTCTTTGTGGATGTGGGGGAAGCTTGTTGGTGTTAATGTTTATTTTTATTCCACTATGGTCCGAGAAGTGACATGGCAAAATTTCAATCTTTTAAAATTTGTTTATGCTTGATTTGTGGACAAGGATTTGGTCAATCTTAGAGTATGTTTCATGTGGTGATGAGTAGAATGTATATTCTGTGGTCATTGGGTGGAGTGTTCTATAGGTATCAATTAAGCCCATTTGGTCGAGAGTCACATTGAAGTTCCAGATCTCACTGCTGGTTTTTATCCTGATGATCTGTCTAGGGTTGTGAGTGGGGTATTAAAGTTCCCAGCTATGATAGCGTTAGAGTCAATATCTTTTTTGAGTTTACCTAGAAGCTGTTGTATGAAAGCTGTTGTATGGTTGTATGAAAGCTGTTGTATGGGTGCATACAAGTTTAGGATGGATATTTCTTGTTGATGAATTGAATCTTTTATCATTATGTAGTGGCCTTCTTTTTTAATTTTTGATTAAAGGATATTTTGTCTGAGATGAAGATTGCAACTCCTCCTTTTCTTGTGTTCCGTTTGCCTGAAATTTTCTTCCCATCCTCTTACCTTGAATCTGTGAGTATCCTTTCTAGTGAGATGAGTCTTTTAGAGACAATATATTGTTGCCTGAAGATATTTTACCCATTTTGCCATTTTTGGTCTTTTCAGTGGTGTGTTTAGTCTATTTCCATTCAGGCTAATTATTGAAATGTGAGAGTTGATCCCTATCATGAGGTTCTTATATAGTTGTGGTTGTTCCTCTTTGTTTGTTGGTCTTTCTTTTGGTGTTTGGGTTGGTTCATTTGTGTTTTTAATCTTTTTCTTGTACTTTTGTGAAGAACGTTGTAGTTCTTTTTTCCCCTTTTCTTCTATGTTTGATACTTGTTATGTGTTTGTTGTAGAGGTGGCCTGGTGGCAGTGTAAGTTCTTAGGGATTGGATATCTGGAAAAGATTTCAATTCTCCCTCACTGATGAAGCTTAGTTTGGCTGGGTAGATTATTCTTAGTTGAATTGTTTATCTTTTAGAACTTTGAAGATAGAGCTCCAAGCTCTCCTAGCCTGAAGGGTTTCTGTAGATAAATCTGTTGCTATTCTAATTGGTCTTCCATGGTAGGTAATCTGACCTTTTTCTCTTGTGGCTTTTAGGATTTTTTCTTTTATACCTACTTTGTTTAGGTGAATTATTATGTGTCTGGGAGTTGGTCTTCTCATTTGTTGTCTTGCAGGTGTTCTCTGAATCTCTTGTGTTTGAATTTTTGCATCACTGATAAGATGAGGGAAGTTTTCTTGAATAATTTCATGGAATGTTTGTTCCAGGGTGTTCTCTGTCTCTCTTTCTGCCTCAGGAAGTCCAATTACTCTTAGGTTCAGTCTCATGAAGTAATCGCTCATCTCTTGAAGGTTTTGTTCTGTCTTTTAAAGCTTCTTTTCTATGTTGTTGACAGTTGGCTTAATTCTATATTTTGGTCCTCAAGCTCTGAGATTCTTTCTTCTGCTTGGCTAATTCTGCTTTCCATGCTTATCAGTTTGTTATTTATTCCATTCACAGGATTCTTTGCTAGTGTTATCTCAGTTATCAACTCCTTCTTATTTTCCTCTTGTCTCTCCTCAATTATTTTTAATCTTTCTATTAATGTGTTGATATCTGGGCTTGTAGTTTGAGATCAGTCATTCTGGGGGCTCTTCATTGTTGGTATTATGAGGTCTGTTTTCTCAATGTCTGAGCTCCCAGGGTTCTGTGAGAGACCCATATTCTTCTTTTGGTTTTTCTCCATTTGTGTAGATTTTTCTTTTCCCCTTTCCTTCCCCTTCTTTAATTCTGTTTTTCAGGGAAGGTGGAGTTGGTTTTACTTCTTTTTGTTCAGTCTTCTGTTCTTCCTTATGAGGATCCTCTGGCTTTGTTCACTTTTGAGGCTAGACTGTGGGTTGGGGGCTGTACTTTTTGCAGTTTTGAGATTTAATTGATGGGGAAGCTGTGATTCAGAATCTATCTGCAGATTCCAGTATCCACTGACAGGTGTATGGGCACCCTGGAACCCACTTCCCACTGCCTTACAATCTGTCCATGCAGTGGGGTTTAGGGTTGCTCCCTGGAACAAAAGAAGGTAAGAAAAAGTAAAATAATGATGGAAGAAGGGTGGGTCAAGAGGAAATTGGAGAGAGAGAAGAGTAAGAGGGAAAATGGATGTACATACCAACTAACGAATGAAAAGAGACACAATGCCAGAAAAGAGTAAAAGACAAAGAAAATTCCCTAAAGGATACTGGCAATCACACAAAGACAGTCCTATAAAATCATGCCTTGTGATGTGTTTTTTCCCAACACAAAGGCAGTATAAATCAAAAAGCAAACAAAACTAACAGTCGAAACAATAAAATAAAAAATCAAAATAAGAAACCAGACTACCTCTGGGGTCTTTCCTTAGTGTCTAAAGTCTCTTCAGCTCTAATCTCTAGCCCCTCCCCTTTGCTCTCATTGCTGACAAACAGGGTTACTCCTATCTTGGGTCAATTCCCTTGGCCTGCTGCCTGACAGGTCTGCCACACAGTACTGAGTTGTCAGTGTCTGATTCAGCATAGGGGAGGGGCTTCTGTCTCCTGTTTTGGCAAAGTTACCTTAAAAAACCAGGTGGAGGCTGGGCAGAGATGGGCGGGGCCATGCAAATCTCTGCCTGGAAAATGGCTGCAATGGGTGGCTCCTCTTTCTCAGATCATTTCTCTCCACTTGTCGGGGTCCCAGTTTATCAGCTATGATGGGCGACAATGGTGTGTGTTTGGAATCAGACACTGGGAATCAGTCGCTGCAACTTGGTGTGCCACGGGCAGCTTGGGGTGGAGGAGGGAACTGAGAATTCCCTGGGGTCGGAGCCCAGAGTCTCAACATCAGCCACTGTTCAGCACCTGGTACCCACCACAGCAGCAACCCCCTACAGGGACTGTAGTGCGATGGAGGCAGTTTGCTGTGTGGGACTGGCTATAGCAGCCACCCCCCATGTAGACGGCGGCCACAGGGGCTAGTGGAACTGCCCTTAGGAGCGACCCTTTGTGGAGATCTTTGCAGCTCGACTTGTCCCATCGCCATCTTGTCCAGCGTTTCCTAAAATTTTTTATAAAATTTCACCCTGTATTCTTATTTTTCCTGAGCAAACGTTTAAACTCAGGTAATTTTACTGAGTTTTTATGTTATCATTCACCCAAATGATCGGTATGTCTACAGCACATGTTAGGGAAAAAAGTCACCACCATTTCCAGGATGAGATTCATCATATTTACTTTCAGTGGACATGCCAGGGAAAAACATATCATCATCGGGTCTAGCATGGCAAATAGCCACCACATGAAATGAAGCAATTTCCTGAAAGTGAAATGCAAAAAAGCAGTGAGAATATGCCTTTTTAAAAGAAATCAGAGAGTGAAACTGCCCGTTAAGCATCTATTTCAATAGACAACTGCATGCTGGAATGCTAGAGATATTTCTTGTTTTTATTAAACCACATGGGAAAGACTGTAAAGAACGACAAGCAGGCTAAAAGTTGCATAGCTAAATCACAAGAGTGATTGCACTCGAATAAGTGGCATCATTTTCTCTCCTCTCATTTTCACTATTCGCCTTTCCACTCTCCTATATGACGTACCAGCACAGAAACTCTTCTTGCTGTTGTCTTCAGTGGATTATGTTTGTGATGATCACTTGCCTGTGCATACACATAGTCACTTTTTTTTTGCATGTATAGAAAAAACTATTGAACAATAGTTGTTTCTTTTATTCTCCTCCAATAAACTATAATCTTCAAGGAGAAGCTGATTGAATATTGTCAAATGCCTTAACAACTAAGTCAAATGATTCTTCTGATTATACAAATATTAGTCAGAAAGCTATATTTAGAAATTATTTTTATATAATACTCTACCAAATATTGAAGGCAAATTCAGAAACTCAGGCATTCTGGTATCATTGAGATCCTTTATAAACAATTTCTGGAATAGGCAAACAAACAAATAAATAAATAATTACATTGATTAACTCTGGGTCTGGCAAACTTTCACTCAGCCCAAAAATTCTACCCTTGATTTTTTCTGAGAAAAACAGGAATCAGACTAGTTATAACAAATGATCACAGTTATGAGCTGTTTCATATGTTTAGAGATTGTGTATTTACTATTTAGAGCTCATGGATAAAAATTGACAAAAGTAGTGTGTACATACCCAGAAGGATATTTCATTATAGTCTTATATAAATATTTAGTATTTGGAGAAAAGTTGGACATAAAAGCAATTACATTAAAAAATATATCTAAGAAAATGGTAGAAATTAAAAAATTTATTTTGAATTTTTTTATTTTAAGGATGTGGGATACAATTCCAGGTTAAGTATACAAATGTTCATTATGCAGGTACACTTGTTGATGAGGTGTCCCTCCCCCCCCCCAGCAGTTTTCCACTACTGCCAATCCTACCACTCCCCTTCCCTGACAGTTTCCCACTATTGCCAATTCTTTTCTTATAGTATTGCAATAGTTGTTCAAAGTCTGCTTATGAGTGAGAACATGAGATATTCATTTCTTTGTTTCTGTGATAGGTCACTCAGTATTGTAGACTCTAAGTCCATCCAAGTTGCTGCAATGTCCATAATTTGTCCTTTTTTTATGGCTGTAATATTCCATCATGTGTATGTACCACATTTTTTAAATCCAGTCTTCTTTCGGTGGTTGGTTCCATGTTTTTGTTACTGTGAATAATGCTGCAATAAAAATGCATGTGCAAGTATTTTTTTCATAGAGTGTTTTTAGTTCCTCTGGGTCTATTCCCAGCAGGAGGATTGTGGGGTCATATGGAAGGTCGGTTTTTAGATGTTTTAGAAATTGTCAAACTGTTTTCTGCAGAGGTTGTACTAGTTACACTCCCACCAACAGTGTAAATTGTTCCCTTTTCCCTACCTCCTCTCCAGCATCTGTTGATTTTTGAGATATGGCCATCCTGACTGGAGTTAACTGGTATCTGAGTGTGATTTTAATATGCATTTCTTTGATGACTAGTGAGGCTGAGCCTTTTTTCATGTATATGTTGGCTGCTCCAATGTCTTCTTTTGAGAAGTGTCTATTCATATCTTTTGCCCACTTTGTAATGGTGCTGTTTGTTTTTTTCTTTCGGCATATTTGAGCTTCTTGTAGATCCTAGATGTTAGACCTTTGTTGGATACACAGTAGTTGGCAAATATTTTTTTCCCAGTCTGTGGGCTATCTTCCTGCTCTCTTGATGGTTTCCTTGACTTTGCAGAAGTTTGTCAGTTGGATGAGGTCCTACTTGTTTATCTTATCTCTTATGGCATAGGCACTTGGGGTTTTGATGAGGAATTGGTTGCCAGTTCTAATTTCTATAAGGATGTCTCCTGTATTTTCTAAGGTTCTTATCATTTGAGGATTTTGTTTAGGTCCTTGATACATTTAGAGTTGACTTTAGAATAGGTAGGTGTCTTGTTTTAATCTTCTGCTTGTGGTCAGCCAGTTTTCCCAACACCATTTACTGAATAAGTTCTCCTCTCCCCATTGGTTGGTGGTGGAGGCTTTGTCAAAAATGACTTGGTTGAGAAATTGAGATTTTTCTCCTGGAATCTCTATCCTGTTCCATTGGTTTATATGCCTGTCCTTGTCCCACTATCAGGCTGTTTTGATTATTGTAGCTATATAATAAAGTCTGAAATCTGGGGGTGTGATACTTCCTGCTTTTGTTTTGTTTTGTTTTGTTTTGTTTTTGTTTTTGTTTTGTTTTGCTGATGATTGTTTTGGTTATTGTGGTCATTTATGTTTTCGTGTAAATTTCTGTATTTCATTTCCAGGTCTGAGAAGAATGTTGCTGGTAATTTAATGGGTGTTGCATTAAATCTGTAACTTGCCTTGGGTAGAATGGATATCTTAACAATGTTCATTCTTCCAATCCATAAGCATGGAATATTTTCCCAATTTTTGTGTCATCTTTTATTTCTTTTAGCAGTGTTTTGTTGTTTTTGTTGTAAAGGTCTTTCACTTCTCTGGTTAGGAAGATTGACAGATTCTCTTGGGTTTCCGAGTTATAAAATCCTATTTTCTGCAAAGAGGGATAACTTGACTTCCTCTTTTCCTATTTGGGTACCTCTGATCTCCTTTTGTCTGATTGCTCTAGCTAGGACTTCCAAAACTATATTGAACAAGAGGAGTGAGAATGGGCATCCTTGTATTGTTCTGGTTTTCAGGGAAAATGGTTCCAATTACCATTTGGTTAGCAGTATGTTGACTGTGGTTTTCTCATAGCTGGCTCTTACTATTTTGAGATTTGTTCCATCTATGCCTAGATGTTCGAGGTTTTTTTTTTTTTTTTTTATCAAGAAGGGGTGCTGGATTTTATCAAATACTTTTTCTGTGTCTAGTGATATAATCATGTGGTTTTTGTTTTTATATCTGTTGATGTATTCAATTGCGTTTATGGTCTTTGAGATGTTGAATCAACCCTGCATCCCAGGATGAAGCCTACTTGGTCATGGTGGATGATTTTTGAGATGTATTGTTGGATCCAGTTTGCTAGAATCTTGTTGAGAATTTTAACATCTATATTCATTAAGGATATTGTCCTGTATTTCTCTTTCTTTGTTGATCTTTACCTGGTTTGGGTATCAATGTGATGTTAGCTTCATAAAATGATTTGGGGAGAGTTCTAGCTTTCTTGATTGCCTGGAATCATCACAAATATTGGTTTCTGCTTATACCACACTTGTGTTTAAAAATAACATTGACAAATTCCTTTATGTTACTGATAACTCTTTTCTTTATTCCTAAAAGAACCAAAAAATTTGATTGGCTCAAATGGAGTATATTAGCAGATTAATTGTGCTATCCTAATGCTACAAATGTATGCATCATGCATTCAATTTTTATATAACCAGGCCCAGACAGACATGCCTATCATACTGATAGTCTCAGATTTTCTTTAATTCAAGCACATAGAATAAGATGAGTAAATACCATTTCATACAACCCTACAAGTCATAGTATGAATGTGATTTATGGGATGTGAATTGCTCTCCTGGAGTGACTAATGTGAAAAGCCAAAGGAATCCAAATTCTGCTCCAGGATCTCAACTAAAATGCTGGCTCACAGATTTATCTCTCACTGTTGACCTGATTGATTCTCATGTGTGATGTTTACCCAAGGGGTTTTCAGATCAATTTTAGGTATTTTCTTTTGAATGTTTCACACTTACATTTTCCTAAATAATAATAAAAAAAAAATCTTAACTGTTTTCTTATTGGTGGGTTTTAGCATAATTTCTAATGGTGGTGACTAGGTATTCTCCAAAGAAAGTATGTTGATACTCATCTTAATATTACACTGTGGAAAAAGCAATTGGTTTGAAGTCAGTAGATCAGAATTTCCATTTTAGTCTCTAGCCAGGATTTCTTGCCATGGACAAATTACTTCACTTCTCTGAATTTCACTTTTACCTTTAAACTGGTGTAGCTAAAACATGTCTATTCTACATGAAAACAAGTATAATATCACTTGAATAGTTTGTGACAGTATAAATATATACTTTACTTACCTAAGCAATCCATAAAATACAACAAAAAATAATAATTAATAAACAAACAATGGACCTAACATAGAATAAAGAAATACTCAAGACATCAAAATAAGTTACAAAATAAAGAGAAAATGAGTAATTGCCAGATGAGACTTATAAAAAAGAAAAAGCAAGATGATAAATTCAAACCCAACCACAAAAATAATTGTATTATATATTAATAGTTAAACATATCATTGAAAAGAGATTGTCAGGCTAGAAAAAAAGCCAGACCCAACTTTAGGGTGCCTATCTAAAATCCAAACTAAATATAGAAGTACAATTAACTTTAAAGTAAAAGTATGGAAAAAAATTAGACAAAGTAGATTTTAGAGAAAAAAGTATATATCCAGAGACAGAGGATCATTTCATAATAATAAAGCAATCCTAAGAAAAAAATTCACCATGTGTACATAATCCTAAACCTGTAACCAGCTAATAACAGAGCTTCAAAATACATGAAGATAAAACTTATAGAACTGCAAGGAAAATAGACAAAGTCACATTATAGTCAAATATTTAAATATTCTTCTCTAAAAAATTGACAGAAAAAGTACACAGAAAATCAAGAAAGACATCAGAGACTTGAACATTATTAATCTACATGACCTAATTGACATTTATAGAACACTGTACCAAATATGTATAGTGTAATGCACATTATTCAAAAATGTATATATCAATATAGAAAATTCTACAAAATCCACAAAAAACTTCCCTAATTATGTAAGTTTAGAAATGTTGATATAAAAAATCAATATACAAAACTAATTACATTTCTATGTAATAGGAACTAAATTAAATTATATTACCATGTACTAGAAGTTAACAATTGCAATGAAATTAAAAATAAAAACAATATTTGAAGAATATCAAAATATGCAATACTTAGGAATAACACTGACACAGATATCATTTGTTGTTAGGAATATGTGAATTAAAACCATTAGATAATACCATTACCCCTATTAGAATATCTTGATTTTAAAAAACTGATCATGCTAAGCATTGGTGAGCATATAGGGTCACTAGAACTCTCACATTCTAGTGGGGGTAATGTAAAATGGTGCAGCCACTTTGGAAAACAGATTTTTTTTTTTTTTTTTTGAGTTGGAGTCACACTCTGTTGCCCAGACTGGAGTGCAGTGGCCGCTCCCGACCACTGCAGCCTCGACCTGCTGGGCTCCAGTGATCCTTCCGCCTCAGCCTTCCAAGTAGCCAGAATTACAGGCATGCACTACCACGCCCGGCTGATTTTTTGATTTATTGTAGAGATGAGGTTTCGCTGCCCAGGCGGGTCTCAAACTCGTGGGCTCAGGCAATCCACTCACCTCAGCCTCCCAAAGGCGTGGGTTTACAGGCTGAGCCACCGAGCCCGGCCCAGATATCTTTTTAAAAAGGTAAATACGCACTTACATATAACCTAGGCATTCCAATTGTATGGATTTTCCTCAAAGAAATAAAAGTGCATTCGTTCAAATACATGTACATGCATGTTCACAGTATTTTTACTTGAGATAGTAAAAAAGTAGAAACAACCCAAATATCTATCAGTGAATAAACAAATTTGGTATATCCATGCAGTGGGTATCCATACAATGGATATAGGAAACAGGCATATTACTCTGCAATAAAAAGAATGAACTATCGATACATGCAACAACATGAATTAATCTCAAAATAATTGTGTTGAGCAAAAGAAGCCAGAAACATGCCCACCAAAAAAAAAGGGTACATACTTTATAATTTCATTTATATAACATTTTTAGAAAATGCAAACTATAATTATAGAAATCAGATCGAGAGATGCCTGGAGATAGAGGTACAGGGAGTTAAAGTGTAAAGGCATGGTAGGAAGGAATTAAAAGGGTCATAAAAACACTTAGCAAGATGGAAATAGGCATTATTTTCACTGTGATGATAGTTTCATGGGTATAATTATAATCTGAAGTTATCAAACTGTACACTTTAAGGATATGCGATTTAGTGTATCTCAATTTTGCCTCATTAAAATTCCTTTGAAAGTTCCAAGAAATGCAATTATAGCCAGGTTTAAAGGAAATTTATAGCCTTAAATGTATATACTAGGAAAAAAGAAGCATGATTCCCTCGAATGTTTAGCAATCTACCTTTCTGAAATGTGATTACAAACAGGTTGTGCCTATGACCAATTCAGGAGTTCTCTTCCATGTTGAAATAGGGTAAATAGTTTTCCATCTACCAAGCATACAGGTTGAAATCCTTTTTTAAAAAATTTATTTTATTTTAAATATGGGGGATACAATTCAAGGTTAGGTATATAAGTGGTCATTGTACAGGTAAAGTTTGGGCCTCCCTTGGTCCCCACTTTGTCTGGTTTGAGATCAGGTACCTTTATTGATGTTATGTGCCCTCCCCCAAAGCCGGCAGTTTCTGGCTAATGCCAATCTCTTTCTTATAGTGTTAGGGTTCATGTTCAGGATCCACTTATGAGTGAGAACATGTGGTACTCAGTTCTTTGTTTCTGTGATAAATCATTGAGTATTATAGACTCTAAATCCATTCAAGTTGCTGTGAAGTCCATAATTTTGTTCTTCTTTATGGCTGCATAATATTCTATCACGTATATGTACCACACTTTAAAAGTCCAGTCCAGTTTCAATGGGAAACATGGTTGGTTTTATGTTTTTGCTATTGTGAATAGTGCTACAAAAAACATGAGTGTGCAGGTATCTTTTTTGTAGAGTGATTTAAGTTCTTTCAGATATATTCCCAGAAGAGGGATTGCTGGGTCACATAGAAGGTCAATTTCTAGTTCTTTTAGGAATCACCACACTGTTTTCCATAGAGGTTGAACTAGTTTGCCAAACTTTAAGAATCTTAGAAAATGCAAGAGACATCCTTATGGAAATCTGAACAAGCAACCAATTCCTGATCAAAACCCACAAGCCTGTTCCATAAGAGATAAGATAGACAAGTAAGACTTCATCAAACTGAAAAGATCTGCAAAGCAAAAGAAATTATCAAGAAAGCAGGGAGACAACCAATAGAACGGGAAAAAATATTTCCCAACTGTATATCTGACAGAGGCCTAACATTCAGGATCTCAAACATACTGAAAGGAAAAAAACAAAGGCCTAACATTCAGGAACTCAAACATGCCAACAGGAAAAAAACAAACAGTCCCATTAAAAAGTGGGCAAAAGACATGAATAGACACATCTCAAAAGAAGACTTATGAGCAGCCAACAGACACATGAAAACCAGCTCAACCTCACTAATCATCAGAGAAATCAAAATCAAAATCACATTGAAATACTACCTAACTCCAGTAAGAATGGCTGTTATTAATAAAACAAAAAATGACCTGCTGTCGATGATGCAGAGAAAGGGGAATGCTTCTACAATGTTTCTGGGAAAGTTGGAGTCCTTAATGGGAATAGCAGGAGGCTGGCCTAGGCAGCAGCTCCTCTAACTTTTAAGTATTTTCTATAATCAATAGGATGGGAGTTAGGACTTCAGGTCCTTGTCACAGAGTTCAACCCTTAACTGACTGTTGCCAGTGCCATGCAGAAGAAAGGCTGAGTTGATGACATTAGAGAGCATTTTCTCTTTTTAAATTTTGAATTGCACTCCATTGAGACTTTTGTCCTAATTTCAAGAACTCAACTATTTGGTCCATCTGACTTTCATATGTGTTTATGTTTTTATAAATAATCTGTCTTAAATAAACACCCAAAATAAATTACCAAGCATATGTGACCTAAAAAATCATACATATTTGATGCAATTTTTTGTAGCTTCTCATGGCCGGGCTCCATACTAGTTGACTTGAATCCTACATGCCCAAAACTGATATTCCATGAAAGTCGATAAAAAATATTCTCGGGGAAAAGTTCTATAATTAAAAAAGCTTTCAAATATTTTATTAAACACATGTGACCCATTTCTTTACGGTAGTACTTCTCAAAACCTTTGCACAGAAGCTACGTCACTAAGAATAGTACACAACATTCAGCTCTTTCTGAAGTTTATTTAAATGCAGACCACTTTTACATTTTATATGGTAAATCTCAGCAAATTTTACAAAATTTTGTAGTATAGAATTTGGAAATGTTTTGTGGCTTATTAGTGATAACTCTAGAAGGTTATTATAATTAGTTAGAACATTTGAGCCACTTAAATTTATTTACTAGATAATGAAAACACTAGAAAATTACAACTGACAAAAGATGACTGCCAGCCTAGAAAACATGTGAGATTTTGTCATTGTCTCGTTTTAAAATCACATCCAATATTCAAGTATCACAAAATCCCATTCTACCCACAATTATTACAAAATACATTTCCATGGAGGCTCTTCAAGTAAGGTGGCAGTTTGTACTCAATAAAATGACAAAAAAAAAGGGAATGAACAATAAGTAGATTTCCAAAAGCAAACACAAAGGGATAGAGTTTTTACCTAGTTGTTGGATTAAGTAAAACAAAGAAACAGGAATCATGACATATAGATAAAATGATCAAAATGAAAGAAAAAAACCAAGATAAGTGAGTAAAAACCAGATTAAATTCAGAAAATAAAGGTGTCCTATGTTTAAAAACTAATCTTTTGAAAATATATTGCATGTATAAAACAAAATAAAATGCTCTATAAAATAGACCATAATTATAGAGAAAAAAATCTTCCAAATTAAGCATGTCATCTAAAAAGAAAAAAGGAAAGAAATTAACAAATGCCAATATAGAAACTCCATACAAAGCAAATAATGACTTTCGGTATTTAAAACACAAAGAGAAAAAAGATAGATGATAGGAGGGAACTGACAAGAAAAATAGAAAATCATTTCAAATGGTTCCTATTGCCTATTTAATAAGAGTTCTAGAAAGATAGAACAAAGACAATGAGGAGGTGAAGGTAATAAGGAGACATGAATATTCAGGTCGAAAGTATCTATTACTATGAACAAAAATGCCTGCATGGACACACTTTTGTCACAGTTCAGAAAGAAAGGGAAGATGATAAAAATGTGTCCAACTTAAACCAAGACACCCACAAAGAAATGAGTGTCACACTTGCATTTGACTCACCATCACCATCATAAGCACTGACTATGAGAAGAAAACAGAAATTATTTATTGAGTGTTCTCAAGCAAGATGATTTTCAACATGAAATTATACCCAGCCAACAAAGCAGCAAGTGTGATGGAATAACAAAGATATTTTCAGACACATAAAGACCCCAAAACTGACCTCGCTCCACTCACCCTAAGATATCATGTGGAAAAATACATACAAACATACACGTTCACGCACGAGATAAAGCTATTGTAAGAAAGAGTGAAGCTCTACTTGGAAGGCTGAGGTGGAAGGATCACCAGAGTCCAGCAAGTCATCACTGGGGTGACAGTGAGCATGCCACTGCACTCCAGTCTGGGTGATGGAGTGAGACTACAACTCAAAAAAAAAAAGAGCGAAGCTAGTGTAAGAGTTGATAGAAAGGATATTCCAAAAAGGCATTATCTAAATATAAACAAAACAGGAAAGCAGAGGGCAATAATGACAATGAGTTTGTGAACAATGTGAATATATTGTGATTATTGTGAATATATTGCTTTCAAACAGTGGAAGTAAAAAGGTAGAAAATCTACATGCTTTTGCAAATAAGATGTGTTTGCTTTTCTTTTTTTATTTTAAAATTGTGGGATATAGTTAAGGATTAGGTATACACATATTCATTGTGCAGTTACCCTTGTTGATGAAGTGTGCCCCTCCTTCCCCAGATAGATATTGACTACCATTAATCCCACCTCCCTGCCCATCCCTGCACCCCACCCTGTAGTTCCCCGCCACTGTCAATCCTTTTCTTATAGTATTACAGTAGTTGTTCAAGATCCACTTATGAGTGAGAACATGTGCTACTCAGATCTTTGTTTCTGTAACAGATCACACAGTATTATAAACTCTAATTCCATCCAGGTTGCTGCAAAATTCATGATTTTGTTCTTTTTCATGGCTGTGTAATATTCCATTGTGTATAT
>NW_007076330.1:0-317 GCF_000164805.1 Carlito syrichta
TCCAGCAGGGCCCCAAGGTGAGAGTTCCAGGGCCGTTTGGGGCTCAGGGCTCTAGGAAGGTCCTGGGATCAGAGGGCCGGGCCTCTGGGACCTGGCTTCCAGGAGGGCACTGGGGTGAGGGGGCTGGGGTTCTGGGCCCTACCCCTCCAGGAGGGCCCCTGGGTGAGAGGGCCAGGCCTCTGGGCCAGAGCTCTGAACTGGGGCTCCTGGTGTGCTCCAGAATGAGAGGGCCGGGCCATTGGGCCCGCGGCTCCATGAGGGCCCTAATGTGAAAGGGCTGGGGCTCTGTGCCCAGGGCTCCTGCAAGCCCCCCGGGG
>NW_007076331.1:0-410 GCF_000164805.1 Carlito syrichta
TGGCTCAGCCTGTAATCCCGCCCCTTGGGAGGCTGAGGTGAGTGAATTGCCTGAGCCTGCAGGTTCGAGACCCGCCTGGGCAACTTGGTGAGACCTCAAAAATGAGCCGGGCGTGTTAGCCCATGCCTATAGTTCTAGCTACTTGGAAGGCTGAGGCGAAGGATCGCTGGAGTCCAGCAGGTCGAGGCTGTGGTGGCCGGGAACGGCCACTGCACCCCAGTCTGGGTGAGAGTGAGACTCCAACTCAAAAAAAAAAAAAAGCGACAAATCACTAGAACAAATCAATGGCCTATTTGTTTAGGCTATTGGAGAGGAATTTTTTTTTTTTTTTTTAGTTAGAGTCTCACTCTGTCACCCAGGCTGCATGTACCACCATGCCCAGCTATTTTTTTTTTTTTTTTGGGGGGGGT
>NW_007076332.1:0-645 GCF_000164805.1 Carlito syrichta
CACAAATTAACAGCCTAACAAGCCATCTAAGGGAGCTGGAAAAGCAAGACCACAAAAACCCTAATTTCAGCAGAAGTATCCAGATCACCAAAATAAAAGTCCAAATCCAGGACATAGAAGACAAAAAGATAATACAAAAAAATCAATGAAACAAAAAGCTGGTTCTTCGAAAGGATAAACAAGATCGATGGGTCCCCTATCTAGACTGACCAAGAAAAAGAGAGAAAAAACCCAAATAAGCACAATCAGCAACACAAGAGATGAAGTCACATCTGACCCTGAAGAAATAAAAAAGATCATTAGAGACTACTATGTACACTTGTATGGAAACAAACTTGAAAACCTTAAGGAAATGGAGGACTTTCTGTCATCACACAACCTGCCTAGGTTGAAACAAGAAGAAATTGAGACCCTAAATAGACCAATAACCATCAAGGAAATTGACTACGTAATAAGAAATCTACCTACAAAAAAAAGCCCTGGACCAGATGGTTTTCCAGCAGAATTCTACAAGACATTTAAAGAAGAGCTGATACCAATCCTACTGAAGGTATGCCAGGTGATTGAGAAAGATGGAACTCTCCCCAAATCATTTTATGAAGCTAACATCACATTGATACCCAAGCCAGGTAAAGACCCAACAAA
>NW_007076333.1:0-483 GCF_000164805.1 Carlito syrichta
TTTTACTATTTTGAGGTATGTTTCCCATATGCCTAGATGTTCAAGGGTTTTTATCAAGAAAGGGTGCTGGATTTTATCAAAAGCTTTTTCTGTATCTAGTGATATGATCATGTGGGGTTTTTTTTTGACATCTGTTGATGAATTTAATTACATATATGGTTTTATGAATGTTGAATCAGTCTTGCATCTCAGGAATGAAGCCTACTTGGTCATGATGGATGATTTTTGAGATGTATTGCTGAATCTGGTTTGCTAGAATCTTGTTGAGAATTTTAGCATCTATGTTCATCAAAGATATTGGCCTGTAGTTCTCTTTCTTTGATGGATCTTTACCTGGCTTTTGTATCAATGTGATGTTGGCTTCATAAAATGATTTGGGGAGCATTCCATCTTTTTCAATCGCCTGGAATACCTTCAGTAGGATGGTATCAGCTCTTCCTTAAATGTCTTGTAGAATTCTGCTGGAAAGCCATCTGGTCCAGG
>NW_007076334.1:0-354 GCF_000164805.1 Carlito syrichta
ACATAATGATAAAAGGTTCACTCCATCAACAAGAAATATCTATCCTAAACATATATGCACCTAACATAGGTACACCAACTTTCATAAAACAACTTCTAGGAAAATAAAAGAAAGATATTGACTCTAACATCATCATAGCTGGAGACTTTAATACTCCACTCACAACTCTAGACAGATTATCGGGACAAAAAATCAGCAATGAGATCCGGAAACTCAATGTGACTCTTGACCAAATGGACTTAACTGATACCTACAGAACACTCTACCCAAAACCCACAGAATACACATTCTACTCATCACCACATGGAATGTATTCTAAGATCGACCACATAATTGGCCATAAATCAAGCATAA
>NW_007076335.1:0-365 GCF_000164805.1 Carlito syrichta
TTTGATTTATTGTAGAGATGAGGTCTCACCAAGTTGCCCAGGCTGGTCTCAAACCCATGGACTCAGGCAATCCTCTCCCTTGCCCTCCCAAATTGCTAGGATTATAGGCTTGAAACACCATGCCCAGCAATAATATATTAATCAATTTTTAAAAAAAACTACATGTGCAAAATGGATTGGGGAGATGGGAGACAAATCTTGACTCCTCCAGGAATGGTCAGTAGGTCGTCAACATCAGCATCACCTGGAAGTCTGTAAGAAATGCCCAATTTCACGTACCATCCCAGATCTACTGAATCAGAATCTGCATTTTTATTTTATTTTATTTTTTATTTATTTATTTATTTTTTGAGTTGGAGTCTCAC
>NW_007076336.1:0-336 GCF_000164805.1 Carlito syrichta
CTGAGCCTGTGGGTTTGAGACCCACCTGGGCAACTTGGCGAGACCTCATCTCTACAATAAATCAAATAAATAAATAAATAAATAAATAAATAAAAATTAGTCAGGCGTGGTGGCACGCACCTGTAGTCCCAGCTACTCACTAGGCTAAGGTCAAAGGATCACTTGTGCCCAGAAGATGGAGGTTGCAGTGAGTTATGATCATGCCACTGCACTCCAGCCTAGGCAACAGAGTTCTCTAAAAAAAAATTAGCAGCCGGGCTTGGTGGCTCAGCCTGTAATCCCGCGCCTTTGGGAGGCTGAGGCGAGTGGATTGCCTGAACCCGTGGGTTCGAGACC
>NW_007076337.1:0-388 GCF_000164805.1 Carlito syrichta
GCCGGGCATGGTAGCGCGCGCCTGTAGTTCCAGCTACTTGGAAGGCTGAGGCGGAAGGATCGCCAGAGCCCAGCAGGCCGGGAACGGCCACTGCACTCCAGTCTGGGCAACAGAGTGAGACTCCAACTCAAAAAAAAAAAAATTTAACCAGGTGTGGTGGTGTGTACCAGTAGCCCTAGCTACTCTGGAGGCTGAGGCAGAGGCAGGGGGATTGCTTAAGCCCAGGAGTTTGAGGTTGCAGTGAGCTTTGATTGCACCACTGCACTCGAACCTGGGTGACAGACCTTGTCTCAAAAAAAAAATAAAAGAATATATATATATATATCTTAACTCCATTTTACTTTTTTGTTTGTTTGTTTGTTTGTTTGAGTTGGAGTCTCACTCCCGT
>NW_007076338.1:0-322 GCF_000164805.1 Carlito syrichta
GGAAATTGGAACTGGCATCCAATTCCTGAACAAAACCCGAAACCCATAGGCCATAAGAGATAAGATAGACAAGTGGGACCTCATTAAACTGACAAATTTCTGCAAAGCCAAAGAAACCATCAAGAGATTAGGGAGACTGCCCACAGACTGGGAAAAAAGTAGTTGCCAACTCCAGGTCTGACAAAGGCTTGACATCTTGGATCTATAAGGAACTCAAATTTGCTGAAAAGAAAAAAACAAACCACCCCATTACAAAGTGGGCAAAAGATATGAACAGACACTTCTCAAAGGAAGACATCTGAGCAGCCAACAGACACATGAA
>NW_007076339.1:0-405 GCF_000164805.1 Carlito syrichta
AGAAATGCACACTTTAGGTAAAATTAACTTTACCGACTTTGTCTTTTCAGAAACAGACTTTCTGGTGCCAGGTATCAGCGGTATCTCAGTGGCAATCAAGCTTGCCTAGAGTAAAGGGGATTTACAAGACCTAGGCCATCATGCATTGGGCAAGGATTTTAAAAGTCACAAAACTTAGCCGGGCTCGGTGGCTCAGCCTGTAATCCCAGCACTTTGGGAAGCTGAGGTGAGTGAATTGCCTGAGCCCACGGGTTCGAGTTCAGTGGAAGGCTGAGGTGGAAGGATTGTTGGAACCCAGTAGGTCGAGGCTGCAGTGGCCAAGAGCAGCCCCTGCACTCCAGTCTGGGCAACAGTGAGATTCCAACTCAAAAAAAAAAGAAAAATGAATGTGTAAAAACTTTTTTT
>NW_007076340.1:0-318 GCF_000164805.1 Carlito syrichta
TCAATAACTCAAAAAATAACAGTTGCTGGAGAGGGTGTGGCGAAAAGGGAACACTTCTACACTGTTGGCGGGAGTGCAACCTCTTGTACAACCTCTAGAGGTTCTAGTACAACCTCTGTGGAAAACGGTATGGCGATTCCTAAAAGCTCTAAATATTGACCTCCCATATGACCCTACAATCCCTCTACTGGGGATATACCCTGAAGAACTCAAATCACTCTAAAAAAGGTACCTGCACACGTATGTTTATCACAGCACTGTTCACAATAGCAAGAACCTGGAAGAAACCATGCTGTCCATCAAAAGAGGACTGGATTT
>NW_007076341.1:0-368 GCF_000164805.1 Carlito syrichta
TGTAGTTCCAGCTACTTGGAAGGCCGAGGCAGAAGGATCGCCAGAGCCCAGCAGGTCAAGACGGCAGTGGCTGGGAGCGGTCACTGCACTCCAGTCTGGGTGACAGAGTGAGACTCCAATTCAAAAAAAAAAAAAGAAATTTTTGCTTCTAAATACTAGAAACAACATGAGTATTATAAAATATGATAGGGCTGGGCTCGGTGGCTCACCCTGTAATCCTATGCCTTTGGGAGGCTGAGGTGAGTGGATTGCCTGAGCCCGTGGGTTTGAGACCCGCTTGTGCAGGCGATACGTCATCTCTACAATATACCAAAAAATTAGCCGGGTGTGGTAGCACACGCCTGTAGTTCCAGCTACTTGGAAGGCTG
>NW_007076342.1:0-957 GCF_000164805.1 Carlito syrichta
GCTAGTTAAGTCAGCTGATGAAGTCAGTTTTCTAGTCAACTGGCAAGCTAGTTAAAAAAGTTGGTTCCATCAGATGGGTAGCCAGCTGGCTCACTAGTTATTTCAGCTAGTTAAGTCAGCTGACTAGCTGGTAGCTAGGCAATTAAGTCAGCTGGCTAGTTAAGTAAGCTGGCTAGCCAGCTGGCTAGAAAGTTAAGTCAGCTAGTTAATTCAGCTGGCTTCCCAGCTAGCGAGCTAGTCAAGTCAGCTGGTTAGCCAGCTGACTAGCTTGTTAAGTCAGCTAGTTAATTCAGCTGGCCAGCCAGCACTCTAGTTACATAATTCAGCTAGTTAAGTCAGCTGCCGAGCCAGCTGGCTAGTTAGGTAGTTAACTAGTTAAGTCAGCTAGTTAAACCATCTGGCTAGCTAGGTAGATAGCTAGTTAAGTCATTTAATTACGTCAGCTGTCTAGCCAGCTGCAAAGTAGGGTAGCTAGCTAGTTAAATCAGCTGGCTAGCAAGCTGGCTAGCTAGTTAAGTCACGCAGTTAAGTCAGTTCACTGGCCAAAAAGTTAGCTATATAATTAGGCAGTTAACTCAGCTGGCAAGCCTGTGGTCTAAGTAGGTTGATAGCTAGTTAATTGAGCTGGCTAGTCATGAGGCTGTCTTGCTATGTCACCTAGTTAAGTCACCTGGCTATCCAGCTATCTAGGTAACTAGCTACTTATGTCTGTTGGCTTGCCAGCTGGCACTTCGTTAAGTCAGCTAGTTAAGTCAGTTGACTAGGCTACTGGCTAGCTAAGTAGCTAGAAAATGAAGTCAGCTGGCTAGCCAGTTGGCAAGCTAGTTAAGTCAGCTAGTTTACTCAGCTGGCTAAGCATCTGGCTAGCTAGTTAAGTCAGCTCGTTAAGTCAGTTGTCTAGCAAGCTGGCTAGCTATTAAAAAGCTAGTTACATCAGATGTGTAGACAGGTGGCTTG
>NW_007076343.1:0-1280 GCF_000164805.1 Carlito syrichta
CAGCATTTCAAGTAGCCGGAATTACAAGCATGCGCTACCAAGCCCGGCTGGTTTTTTGATTTATTGTAGAGATGAGGTCTCACTGCCCAGGCGGGTCTCGAACCCGCAGGCTCAGGGAATCCACCCACCTCAGCCTCCCAAAGGCGCGGGATTACAGGCTGAGCCACTGAGCCCGGCCACAAATTTTAATAAATTGTATTTTCATTTAAATTAAGTTCAAAATATATTTTTAATTTCTCTTGGTATCTCCTCATGACCCATGTGTTGCTTAGAAATGTGTGTTTAACCTCCAAATATTTAAGGATTTTTCCAGTTTCTTTCTAATTTTGATCTGGAATAATTCCATCATGGTCTGAAAGCAGACATTGTTGATTCTTATTTTTTAGATGTGTTAAGGTGTGTTTTATTTTCCATAAACAGTCTTTGCTGAATACTTTATGTGAGGTTGAGTATGTGATCTGCTGTTGTCAGGTGGAGAACTATAGATATCACTTCCATTTTAAAACAAATTTTTTTAATTGGAGGCTGGAGTGCAGTGGCATGCTCATGGCCACCCCAGTGTTGACATACTGGGCTCAGGCGATCCTTCCACCTCAGCCTTCCAAGTAGCCGGAACTATAGGTGCATGCTGCCACACTCAGCTAAGTTTTTGATTTATTGTATAGATGAGGTTTCGCCAAGTTGCCCAGGCTGTTCTCGAAACCCGTGGGCTCAAGCAATCCCCTCACCTCAGCCTCCCAAAGTGCTGGGATGACAGGTTTAATCCACTGCTCCTGGCTAGATATCACTTCTATCCAGTGATATGGTGCTGCTCATCTATGTCTTATTGATTTTCCACCTGCTGGATTTGTCCACTTATGATAGAAAGATGTTAAGTTCTCTGGCTACAATAGTGGTTCATCTGTTTCTCCCTGAAGATTTTCTTGCAATTTGTCCTTGCACCATATGTTTGACACTTGTTAGATGCATACCCATTAAGGATTTTTATGTCTTGTGGGAGCACTGACCCCTTTATCATTGTGAAATATTCCTCTTTGTCCCTGATAACTTTGCTTGCTCTGAAGTCTACTCTGTCTGAAATTAATATAGCTACTCACTCTTTCTTTCTTTTGATTAGTGTTAGTATGGTATATTGTCCTTCATCCCTTTCTTTTAATCTATGTGTATCTTAATACTTAATAAAATTTATTGAACACATAGTAGGTAACATTGTTTTTTATCTTCACTTAGCCAATGTTTGTCTTTGTTATACTTAGATCATCAATATTTAAAATGATTAT
>NW_007076344.1:0-470 GCF_000164805.1 Carlito syrichta
ATTCTTAGGGATTGGATATCTGGGAAAGATTTTAATTCTCCCTCGCTGATGAAGCTTAACCTGGCTGGGTAGGTTATTCTTGGTTGAAATTGTCTATCTTTTAGGACTTTGAAGATAGAGCCCCATGCTCTCCTAGCCTGCAGGGTTTCTGTATGTAAATCTTCGCTATTCTAATTGGTTTTCCATGGTAGGTGATCTGGCCTTTTTCTCTTGCTGCCTTTAGGATTTTTTCTTTTATGCCTACTTGTTTAGGCGAATTATTATGTGTCTAGGAGTTGGTTTTCTCATTTGTTGTCTTGCAGGGGTTCTCTGGATCTCTTGTTTTTGAGTTTTTGCATCATTGATTAGATAAGGGAAGTTTTCTTGAATCATATCATGGAAGATTTGTTCCAATGTGGTCTCTGTCTCTTTTTCTGCCTCAGGCAGACCAATTACTCTTAGGTTAGGCCTCTTGAGGTAATCACTCATCT
>NW_007076345.1:0-328 GCF_000164805.1 Carlito syrichta
ACAAAAACCACATGATTATATCATTAGATGCAGAAAAAGCCTTTGATAAAATCCAGCACCACTTCTTGATAAAAGCCCTTGAACATCTAGGCATATGAGGTACATACCTCAAAAAAATAGTAAAAGCCATCTACGAGAATCCCACAACCAGCATACTCCTAAATGGACAAAAATTGGAACCATTTCACCTGAAAACTGAAACAAGACAAGGATGCCCACTCTCACCCCTTCTGTTCAACACAGTATTGGAAGTCCTGGCTTGAGCAAACAGAGAAGAGAAGGCAATCAGGGGTATCCAAATAAGAAAAGAGGAAATCAAGTTATCTCT
>NW_007076346.1:0-316 GCF_000164805.1 Carlito syrichta
CCAACTCCCAGACACATAATAATTTGCCTAAACAAAGTAGCTATGAAAGGAAAAATCCTAAAGGCAGCAAGAGAAAAAGGCCACACCACCTACCAGGGAAAACCAATTAGAATAGCAGCAGATTTATCCACGGAAACCCTTCAGGCCAGGAGAGCCTGGAGCCCTATCTTGAAAGTTCTAAAAGAGAAACAATTTCCACCAAGAATAACCTACCCAGCCAAGCTAAGCTTCATTAGTGAGGGAGAATTGAAATCTATTCCAGACATCCAATCCCTAAGAACCTACGCTGCCACCAGACCACCTCTACAAGAAACAC
>NW_007076347.1:0-307 GCF_000164805.1 Carlito syrichta
AGAAACCCACAGTCAGCATACTCCTAAACAGACAAAAATTGAAACCATTTCCCCTGAAAACTGGAATAAGACAAGGATGCCCGCTTTCACCCTTCCTGTTCAATATAGTTTTGGAAGTCCTAACTAGAGCAGAGAAGAGAAGATGATCAGGGGTATCCAAATAGGAAAAGAGGAAGTCAAGTTATCTCTCTTTGCAGATGACATGATTGTATTCCTTGAAAACCCAAGAGAATCTGTCAAAAACCTCCTTACACTGATAAAAGACTTTGGCAAAGTCTCAGGGTACAAAATAAATGTGCAAAAGACA
>NW_007076348.1:0-366 GCF_000164805.1 Carlito syrichta
CTCAACAAGATCCTAGCAAACCGGATTCAACAATACATCTCAAAAACCATCCATCATGACCAAGTAGGCTTCATTCCTGGGATGTAAGGCTGGTTCAATATTTGTAAAACCATAAATGCAATTAAATACATGAACAGATATCAAAACAAAAACCACATGATTATATCATTAGATGCAGAAAAAGCTTTTGATTAAATCCAGCACCCCTTCCTGTTAAAAATCTCGAACATCTAGGCATACAGGGAAAATACCTCAAAATAGTAAAAGCGATCTATGAGAAACCCACAGCCAGCATACTCCTAAATGGACAAAAATTGGAACCATTTCCCCTGAAAACTGGAACAAGACAAGTATGCCCACTCTCAC
>NW_007076349.1:0-357 GCF_000164805.1 Carlito syrichta
TAGAGATGAGGTCTCGCCAAGTTGCCCAGGTGGGTCTCAAACCCACAGGCTCAGGCAATCCACTCACCTTGGCCTCCCAAAGCGCAGGATTATATGCTGAGCCACCGAGCTCGGCTGATAGATTTTTTTTTTTTTGAATCTCACTTTTAGAAACTTCATTACTGTTCTATCGAAATATACTTGATTTTTGTACATTAATCTTTTTTGTTTGTTTGTTTGAGTCTCACTCCGTCACCCAGACTGGAGTGCAGTGGCCGCTCCGGCCACCGCAGCCTCGACCTGCTGGGCTCCAGTAGGTCCTTCCGCCTCAGCCTTCCAAGTAGCTGGAATTACAGGTGCGCGCTACCATGCCTGGCT
>NW_007076350.1:0-391 GCF_000164805.1 Carlito syrichta
TTTGGGAGGCTGAGGTGAGTGGATTGCCTGAGCCCACGGGTTCGAGACCTGCCTGGGAAACTTGGCGAGACTTCATCTCTACAATAAACCAAAAAAGTAGCCAGCATGGTAGCGCATGCCTGTAGTTCCAGCTACTTGGAAGGCTGAGGCAGAAGGATCGCCGGAGCCCAGCAGGTCGAGGCTACGGTGGACAGGAGCAGCCACTGCACTCCAGTCTGGGTGACAGAGTGGACTCCAACTCAAAACAAACAAAAAAAAGAAGAAATCACCTTCAAGTTTTTTATAGAGTCTGATATCTTTTCATAAGCATCACAATAAAATCACAGAGCTTGGAGACCTCTGTGGAGAGATGAAACATCACAGATCTTTTTTTTTTTAATTCTTTTAGTAA
>NW_007076351.1:0-370 GCF_000164805.1 Carlito syrichta
GGAGGCAGAGGCGAGAGGATTGCCTGAGCCCAGGGGTTCAAGACCAGCCTGAGCAACATGGCGAGACCTCGTCTCTACAATGCAGCAAAAAATTAGCCGGGCATGGTAGTGCACGCCTGTAGTTGCAGCTACTTGGGAAGGTTGAGAAGGAAGGATCGCCTGAGCCCAGCACGTAGAGGCTGTGGTGGCCGTGAGTGTGCCACTGCACTCCAGCCTGGGCGACAGAGTGAGACTCCAACTCATAAAAAAAAGCAGAAACGGGAAGGATAGCCGTTTCTTATTTCAGAATTTCAGAGGGTGGTTGGGAAGATTAAATGAGCTAATATATGCCAATGCCTAGGCCGGGTCTGGTACTTAGTAATGGCTGGGT
>NW_007076352.1:0-336 GCF_000164805.1 Carlito syrichta
GCCACTGCACTCCAGTCTGGGTGACAGAGTGAGACTCCAACTCAAAAAAAAAAGAGAGAGGACTGGATTTTAAAAATGTGGTACATATACGTGATGGAATATTACACAGCCATAAAGGACAAAATTGTGATCTTCACAGCAACTTGGATGGACTTAGAGTCTATAATACTGAGTGATCTATCACAGAAACAAAGAACTGAGTATCATAAGCGGACCTTGAGCAATTATCATAATACTATAAGAAAGGGATTAAGCCGGGCTCGGTGGCTCAACCTGTCATCCCGCGCCTTTGGGAGGCTGAGGTGAGTGGATTGCCTGAGCCCGCGGATTCGAGAC
>NW_007076353.1:0-328 GCF_000164805.1 Carlito syrichta
ACACCAACAAGGTCCCCCTAAAACCCACAAAGACATGGACACTAAACAACATGATGCTAAACAACTCCTGGGTCAGTGATGAAATCAAAACAGATATTAAAAGGTACCTGGAAACAAATGAAAATGAAGAAACATCTTACCAAAATCTCTGGGACACCACGAATACTGTTGTAAGTGGGGAATTTATATCCCTACAAACGCACATGAAGAAAATGGAAGGATCACAAATTAATAGCCTAACAAGGCCCCAAAGGAAGTTGGAAAAGCAAGACCACCAAAACCCTAATTTCATCAGAAGAATCCAGATCACCAAAATAAAAGCCCAAAT
>NW_007076354.1:0-1262 GCF_000164805.1 Carlito syrichta
GTTTTTTTGCTGAGGATTGTTCTGGCTATTTTTGGACGTTTGTGTTTCCATATGAATTCCTGTGTTGTTTTTTCTAGGTCTGAGAAGAATGTTGCTGGCCTTTGATGGGTATTGCATTGAATTTGTAAATTGCCTTAGGTAAGATGAACATCTTCACAATGTTGATTTTTCCAGTCCATGAGTATGGGATATTTTTCCACTTGTTTGTGTCATGTTTGATTTCTTTGAGCAATGTTTTGTAATTTTCATTGTAAAGGTCTTTCACGTCTCTAGTTAAGAAGATGCCAAAGTACTTCATTTTTTTTGTGGCTATTGTGAATGGAATTGTGTTTTTTATTTGGGTTTCTGTTTGTTTATTATTGGTGTAGAGAAATGCGATTGTCTTTTGTACATTTATTTTGTATCCTGAGACTTTGCCAAAGGCCTTTATCAGTGTAAGGAAGTTTTTGACAGATTCTCTTGGGTTTCCTTTTTTTTTTTTTTTTTTTGAGTTGGAGTTTCACTTTGTCACCCAGACTAGAGTGCATTGGCCACTCCTGGCCACTGCAGCCTCGACCTGCTGGGCTCCAGCGATCCTTCCACCTCAGACTTCAAAATAGCCAGAATTATAGGCATGTGCTAGTACGCCCGGCTGATTTTTTGATTTATTATAGAGATGAGGTCTCGCTGCCCAGGCGGGTCTCAAATCCGCAGGCTCAGGCAATCCACTCACCTCAGCTTCCCAAAGGCGTGGGATTACAGGCTGAGCCCCCGAGCCCGGCTTCTCTTGGGTTTTCAAGGTACACAATCATATCATCTGCAAAGAGAGAAAACTTGACTTCCTTTTTTCCTATTTGGATACACCTGATTGTCTCCTCTTCTCTGATTGCTCGAGCCAGGACTCCCAATACTATGTTGAACAGGAGGGGTGAGAGTGGGCATCCTTGTCTTGTTCCAGTTTTTAGGGGAAATGGTTCCAATTTTTGTCCATTTAGGAGTATGCTGGCTGTGGGTTTCTCATAGATGGCTTTTACTGTTTTGACGTATGTTCCCCATATGCCTAGATCTTCAAGGGTTTTTATCAAGAAGGGGTGCTGGATTTTATCAAAAGCTTTTTCTGCATCTAATGATATAATCATGTGATTTTTGTTTTGACATCTGTTGATGTATTTAATTACATTTATGGGTTTTACGAATGTTTGAACCAGCCTTGCATCCCAGAATGAAGCCTACTTGGTCATGATGGATGATTTTTGAGATGTATTGCTGAATCCGGTTTTCTA
>NW_007076354.1:1621-36190 GCF_000164805.1 Carlito syrichta
ATTGGGCTTTATTTGGTGATCTGGATTCTTCTTCTGAAATTAGGGTTTTTGTGGTCTTGCTTTTCCAGCTTCTTTAGGTGACTTGTTAGGTTGTTAAGTGTTCCTTCCATTTTCTTCATATGTGTTTGTAGGGATATAAATTCCCCTCTTACTATAGCTTTTAAGGCGTCCCAGAGATTTTGGTAAGATGTTTCTTCATTTTCATTTGTTTCCATGTATGTTTTGATCTATCTGTGTTTAGTACTTTCTTAAGTGTTTCATGTAGAGATGGTTTGGTGGCAGCATAAGTTTTTAGGGATTGTATATCTGGGAAAGATTTCAATTCTCCCTCACTGATGAAGCTTAGCTTGGCCGGGTAGGTTATTCTTGGTTGAAATTGTTTATCTTTTAGGACTTTGAAGATAGGGCTCCAAGCTCTCCTAGCCTGCAGTGTTTCTCTTCCATGGTAGGTGATCTGGCCTTTTTCTCTTGCTGCCTTTAGGATGTTTTCTTTTATGCCTACTTTGTTTAGGTGACTTATGATGTGTCTAGGAGTTGGTCTTCTCCTTTGTTGTCTTGCAGGGGTTCTCTGAATCTCTTGTGTTTGAATTTTTGCATCACTGATTAGATAAGGGATGTTTTCTTAAATGATCTCATGGAAAGTTTGTTCCAATGTAGTCTCTGTCTCTCTTTATGCCTCAGGGAGTCTGGTTACTCTTAGGTTAGGCCTCTTGAGGTAATTGCTCATCTCTTGAAGGTTTTGTTCTGTCTTTTTGAGCTTATTTTTTGTGTTTTTAAGAGTTTGGGTTATTTCTATATTTTGGTCCTCAAGCTCTGAGATTCTTTCTTCTGCTTGGGTAATTCTGCTTTCCATGCTTATCAGTTTGTTATTTATTTCATTCACAGTATTCTTTATTACTGTTATCTCAGATATCAGCTCCTTCCTAATTTCTTCTTGTGTCTCCTCAATTCTTTTTAATCTCTCCATTATTGTCTTGATATCTATGTTTGTAGTTTGAGACCCTTCATTCTGGGGGCTTTTCATTGTTTGCATTCCAAAGTCAGTTTTCTCAGTGTCTGCCCTCTCAGGGGTCTGAGAGAGACCCATACTCTTCTTTGGTTTTTCTTCATTTCTGTAGATTTTTCCCTCTCTCCCCCTTTCCCTCCCCTCTTCAATTCTGTTTGTGAGGGAAGGTGGGGTTGCTCTTATTTCTCTTCTGCAATGTCCTGTTCTTCCATATGAGGGTCTTCTGGCTTTGTTCATTTTCCAGGTTTCAGCATAGGCTGCAATCTGTACTTTTTCAGTTTTGAGGTTTAATTGAGAGGGAAGCTATGGTTCAGTATGCTGATTCTAGCATCCATGAATAGGTGTATGAGCACACTGGACCCTATTTCTCTCTGTCTTACAATCTGTCTATTCAGCAGTATGTAGTGTTGGTCCCTAGATTTAAAAAGAGGGGGTATAAAAGAGGAAAATAATGGAGGGGGGGTCAATAGGGAGTTAGTAAGAGAGAAGAGTGAGAGGGAAAACATATACATACTAACTATCAGGTGAGAAAGAGACACAAGGCCAGGAGGAAGTGAAGAAAGACATGTAAGAAAGATTCCCTAAATAGTACTGATAGCTACACAGAGACAGGCCAATAAAATTGAGAAACAGTGTAAGTCAGAAGGTAAACAGCAAAAGTGATCAAAACCAACAGTTACAATGATAAAATCATAAGTCAAAATAAACGATCAGACTAAAGTCACTTCTCTGATCTCCGATTCTGGCCTCTCCCTTTTGTTTTTCCTTGCAGCCTAGGGGTGGGGCTTTGTCTCCTGTTTTGTACTGTTGCCTTAGGAACTGAGGTAAAGTTTGTTGTTAGGTGGGCGGGGCATTGGAAGTCTCTGCCTGGAGAATGGCAAGGCAGTTTAAGCAGATCTGTTTTTCTCTGCTTGTCTGGGTCCCCCAGCTTGGGGTCTCGTGCTGAGTGCCTCAACCAGGGTGGACCCGGAGTTCCAGAGCTCCAAAGCTACAAAGGGCAAGTGGTGAGCGGTGAGAGTGGCCCTGGGCCCCTCACAGGGTACTTCAGCCAGGAATGGGACTGGTGTCTCTGAGGGGTGGGCGCCCAGAGCCTCCCTGTGTGACCGGCAGCTTGGTGCCCGGTGTCGGGCTGGAGATGATGCAGCTAGGGAAGGAGCTGGAGGGGGCTGGGACCTGAGACTCCCACACATGAAGTGGAACAGGAGCAGCAGGGGGCCGCAATATCTGGCCCTGCATGGGACCAAAGGTCCCTGGGCCTGGGACCAGCACAGGTGGGCTGGGGGATGGGGGAAGAGAAGTAATAGCCTTTTTGGGAACTCACGTTCAGAGAATCTCACCAGTTCACCTATGCTGTTGCCATCTTGTTCCCCCTAGTTCTCTTTCTTTGTTGCATTTTTTTTTCCCGGTTTAGGTATCAGTGTAATGTTAGCTTGTAAAATGATTTGGAGAGAATTTCATCTTTCTCAATTCCCTGGAATACTTTCAATAGGATTGCTATCAGCTCTTTCTTTTATGTTCTGTAGAATTCTGTTGGAAATCCATCTGGTCCAGGGCTTTTTTTTGTAGGTAGTTTTCGTATGATTGAGTCAACTTCCTGGGTTGTTGTTGGTCTATTCAGTGTCTCAATATCTTCTTGTTTCAACTTGGGTGGATTGTGTGATGCCAGAAAGTCTGCCATTTCATCGAGGTTATCAAGTTTATTTCCATATAGGTGTACACAGTAATTTCTGATAACCTTTTTTATTTCTTTGGGGTCAGTTGTTACTTGATCTTTTGCATTTCTGACTGTGTTTATTTGGATTTTTTCTCTTTTTCGGGGTCAGTCTGACTAGGGGCCCATCAATTTTGTAATTCTTTCAAACAACCAGCTTTTTGTTTTGTTGATATTTTCTATGATATTTTTGTCTTCTATATCCTGTATTTGTGCTCTTATTTTTGTGATTTGGATTCTTCTGCTAAAGTTTGAGTTTTGGTGGTCTTCTCTTTCCAGCTTCCTTATGTGGTTTGCCAGGCTCTCCACTTGTGATCTTTCCATTTTCTTGACGTGTACTCATAGAGATATAAACTTTCCTCTTAAAACTGATTTCATGGCATCCCAGAGGTTTTGGTAAGATGTTTCTTCATTTTCATTTGTTTCCAGGAATCTTTCAATTTCTTCTTTGATTTCAGTGTTGACCCAGTCATTGTTCAGCATCATGCTGTTTAGTGATCATGTTTTTGTGAGTTTTGGGGAAATTCTATTGGTGTTGATATTTATTTTTATTCCACTGTGGTCTGAAAAAGTGCATAGCAAGATTTCAGTCTTATGAAATTTTTAATGTTTGATTTATGGACAATGATGTGGTTGATCTTGGAGTACATTCCATGTGGTGGTGAGTAGAATGTACATTCTGTGTTCTGTAATTATCAATTAAGTCCATTTGTTCAAAAGTCTCATTGAGGTTCTGAATGTCCTTGCTGATTTTTTGTCTTGATGATCTGTCCAGGGTTGTGAGCAGGATATTAAAATCCCCTGCTCTGATAGTGTTAGAGCCCATTTCTTTTTAAAGTTTGTTTAGAAGCTGTTTTATGAACATTGGTGCTCATATATTAGGTGCGTATATGTTTAGGATGGATATTTATTGTTGATGAATTTAGTCTTTTATCATTATATAGTGACCTTCATCTTTTTTGATTTTTGATAGCTTAAAGGGTATTTTGTCTGAGATTAAAATTGCAACTCCAGCTTTCTTTTGTGTTCCGTTTGCCTGAAAATTTGTTTTCCATTCTCTTACTTTGAGTCTGTGAATATCCTTTCTGGTGAGATGAGTCTCTTGGAGACAATATATTGTTACTTTATGATATTTTATCCATTTTGCCATTCTGTGTCTTTTCAGTGTTGAATTTAGTTGATTCACATTCAGGTTAATTACTGAAATCTGAGGGTTTATTTTTGTCATGATGCTTTTAAAGAGTTGTTATTGTACTTGTTTTTTTGTTGTCTTTCTTTTTTGGGGAGGTTGGTTTATGTGTGTTTTCAATCTTTGTCCTGCACTCTTGTGAAGAAAATTGTTGTTCTTTTCCCTTTTTCTTCTGTGTTTAATACTTTCTCAAGAGTTTCTTGTAGGGTTGGTCTGGAGGCAGCATAAGTTCTTAGGGATTGGCTGTCTGGGAAAGATTTTAATTCTCCTTCACTGATGAAGCTAAGCTTGGCTGGATAGGTTATTCTTGGTTGAAATTGTTTATCTTTGAGAACTTTGAATATTGGACTCCATGCTCTCCTAGCCTGAAGAGTTTCTGTAGATAAATCTGCTGCTATTCTGATTGGTCTTCCCTGGTAGATAGTCTGACCTTTTTCTCTTGCTGCTTGTAGGATTTTTTATTTTATACCTACTTTGTTCAGGCAGATTATTATGTGCCTAGGAGTTGGTCTTCTCATTTGTTGTCTTGCTGGGGTTCTCTGAATTTCTTGTGTTTGAATTTTCACATCATTAATGAGGTGAGGGAAGTTTTCTTGAATGATTCCATGAAATATTTGTTCCAGGGTGGTCTCTGTCTCTCTTTCTGTCTCAAGAAGGCCAATTACTCTTAGGTTCGTTCTCTTCAATTAATCGCTCATCTCTTGAAGGTTTTGTTCTGTCTTTTTAAGCTTCTTTTCTATGTTTTTGATAGTTTGGTTTAGTTCTGTATTTTGATCTTCAAGTTCTGGGATTCTATCTTCTGCTTGGCTAAGTCTGCTTTCCATGCTTATTAGTTTGTTATTTATTTTAATCACAGCATTCTTTACTGCTGTTACCTCATTTATCAACTTCCTATTTTCCTCTTGTCTCTCTTCAATTCTTTTTATTCTCTCTATTAATGTCTTGATATCTTGGTTTGTAGTATGTGACCTGTCATTCTGGGGGCTCTTCACTGTTTGCATGCCAAAGTCTGTTTTCTCAATTATATTCTTCTTTTGATTTTTCTTCATTTGTGTAGATTTGCCTGCGTACTTTTTCCTTTTTATTTTTTCTCTCTCTGTCTTCTTTAAATCTGTTGTTCAGGGGTGGCAGGGTTGTTTTTTGCTTCTGTTTGTTCAATCTCCTATTCTTCCTTATGTGAATCTTCTGGCTTTGTTCGATTCTAAGACTGGCTGTAGGTTGAGGGTTATATCTTTTGTGGCTTTGAGATTTATTTGAGGGGGGAGCCGTGGTTCAGAATTTATCTGCAGATCCCAATATCCACTGACAGGTGTATGGATACACTGGATCCTGCTTCCCACTGCCTTGTAATCTGTTCAGGAAGTGGAAGTATTGGTTTGCTCCCAGGAAGTAAAATGATGTCAAAAAAGGGAAAGAAATGGAACAGGGAGATGGGGAAGTGGAAGGTGGAGACAGCATAGTAAAAAAAAGAACAAACAGAGGTACCCACTAATAAATGAAAATAGACCTGAAGACAGATAACAGTAAGAGAAAACAAAAAATAGGAACAAGTAAACAATTAAACAAACAAAAAACAGTGACAACAACAAACAAACTAGGACATATAATCTTACAGATACACAAGTTGACCAACCTCCTTAAGATGTACTGTTCCCTTACACAACCATGAGGTCTTAGCTCCCAAGTTGGAGGCAGAGCTGGGTGGGTGAGTCACTGTAGGTCTCTGCCTGGTCACAGGGCTCCAGCTGTTCTCTGGTCCCACTGTAGTCAGGGGTGAGTTGGGGGAAGTGGAGTGTGAGACTGCTGGGCATTGCTGGTCAGCTTAGTGGTCAGGGTGGCTAGGGGGTGGGGCAGTGTGGCCACCAAGGGAGCCTAGAGCTCCACGGGGAAGGAGCCTTGGACCTCCTTGGGCGGTGGAGGCTTGGGGTTAGGTGGGGGAGGGGGAGCTTCAGTCAGGGGGAGGTCTGTAGCTCTCAGGGGCAGGCACATAGGGACTCTGCAGACAGTGGTAACTCAAGGTGGTGTTGGGTGCTTCAGCCATGGTGGGGACCTAAGGTTCTGAAGCACCTGGATAGGGGCCTGGAGTTCCGAGGTGCCCAGGTGAGGATGCTGGGAGCTTCCGTGGGGGTGGCAGCTCGAGGTGGGGCTGGGTGCTTCAGTTCAGGCCAGGGCCCAAAGCTCCGAGGCATGGGCACTGGGGGCCTGTGTGGGCAGCGGTGACCTTGGACCTGGTGGGGAACCCCAGGAAGGGAAGGAGCCCACAGTTCTGAGGGGTGGGCACCTCAGCCACCCTGGGCAATAGTGGCTTGAGATGGGGTTGGGCGCCTCAGCCAGAGCAGGGACCCAGAGCTCCTCTAGAGTGGGTGGCGTGTGGTGGCAGTGGCTTTTGACCCTGTGCAGGGCACGTCAGACAAGGATGGAGCTGATGTCTGTGAGGGGCTGGCGTCTAGAGCCACCATGGGTGGTGGCCGCTTGAGATGGGGCTGGGTGGGGACCTGGAACCCAGGGTGGGGACCCGGAACTCTGAGGGGTGAGCACTGGCCGTGGATTTGGGTGCTTCAGCTTGGGCAGTGGCACAGAGTTCTGAGGCGTGGGCCCTGGGGGCCTGCATGGGCAGCGGTGGCCTTGGGCCTGGTGGGGCCCCCCAGGAAGGGATGGAGCCTGTAGTTCTGAGGCACAGGTATGGAGGGCCTCTACAGGCTGCCACAGCCTGAGACTGGGCCAGGTGCCTAGCCAGGGAGGGAGCTGGCAGCGGCTGAGTGCCGGGCAGATCCATGTAGCCAGCAAGGGAACCCAGATATCCACAAGGCGGTATCTGAGGGCCTTCACAGGTGGTGGTGGGTGGCTTGGGGCTGGGTGAGATGGTGTAGCCAGGGTGGGAGCTGGGGGCTCCATGCAGCTGGGCTGGGGCAACCTGGGGTGGAGCAGCAGTGACAGAGGGGCTGTGGTGGCTGGCGGTGCCAAGGACTGAGGGTCTCTAGGCCTCGGATTGGTGCGGCTGGCAGTGGGCAGGGGAATGAGGGAAGGAAAGTAAGAGTCTTTATGGGAACTCACTTTCGGAGAATCTCAAAGTTCCACATGTGCCATCATCATCTTACCGGAACTCTTACTTTTTCTTCTTTAGACTATTGATGGGGTAGATTGCAGTTGATTGGGTTCTGAATGTTAAACCAACCTTGCATGCTTAGAATATATCCCATTTGTTCATAGTGTATAATTGTTTTTATACATGTTATATTTGATTTACTGACATTGTGTTGTTTTTACATTTATGTTTAAGAGAGATATTGGTCTGTATTTTTTCCTTTTTTGATATCTTTACCTGCTTTTGGCATTAGGACTTTGCTGACCTCCCAGAATAAGTTAGAAAGTATTCCCTCTGCTTCTGTTTTTTGGAAGCTATCATGAAGAATTGGTATTATTTCTCACTTAAATGTTTAGTAAAATTTGCCAGTGAAACCATCTATTAATAGTGTTTTCTATTTTGGAAGGTCATTATAATTAATTTAGTATATTTAACATGTATATTCTATTTCAGATTATTTATTCCATGTGTGATTTTCAATAGTATGTGCCTTTAAATAATTGGTCCATTTTATCCATGGTACCACATTTTAAGCATAGTGTTACTATGTAATCCTTTTAATGTAGGCAGAATGTTGATGACCTTCTTCTATTTCTCTTTTCCCCCTTTTTTTCCTTCTATTTCTGATATTGGTTTTAATAGTTTGTGTTTGCTCTCTTTCCTTTTCTCATTCTCATTACTCTGGCTAGAAGTTTATACATAGTATCAACTGACCTTTTCTAGAACTATCTGTTGTTTTTGTTACTTTTCTTCCTTGTTTTCCTGTTTTCAAGGAAAGTTATCTGGGATAAAGAGGGAAATTACCAATGTTGATATGTCAATACTCCAAAAAGACATTACAAACCTTAACATGCATGTGCGTAAAAACAGTGTAAAATATGTAAAACAAACCGAATAGAACTTAAAGGAGAAATTGATGAATCTGTTATTGTAATTAGGAACTTTAGCACCTTCTATAAGAAATGAACAGATTCAATAGGCAGAAAATGATTAAGAACATAGTTGAACTCAGCAGCATCATCAATCAATGATATACTATAGACTAATTTATCCAACAATAAAGTTTACACATTATTCTGCAACCCACATGAAACATTCACTAAGATAGACACATTTTGAGCCATGAAATATACCTTAACAATTTTATTTTATTATATTTTATTTTTTATTTTTATATTTGAGATGAGGTTTTACTCTGTTACCCATGCTGTAGTGCAGTGACACCCCCTTGGCTCACTGCAGCCTTGATTTTCTGGGCTCAGACACTTCTCTTTCCTAACCTCCTGAGTAGTTGGGACAGGTGTGAGCCAACATGCCCAGAAAATTTCTTTCTTCCTTTTTTTTGTAGAGATGAAGTCTCACTATGTTGCCGAGGCTGGTCTCGAACACCCGGGCTCAAGCAATTCTACTGCCTCAGTCTCCCAAAGAGCTGGGTTTACATTCATGAACCACTGCACCCAACTTTTATTTTAGAGTTGAGGGGTACATGTGAGGATTTACTACATAAATAGATTGAATGCAGTGAGATTTGGGTTCCTAGTGAGCCTTCTTTCTCCCTGGTAGTGACCTGGTATCCAGTGTTTGAATGTGTGCATCTTATCCCTCTTCTCTCTTTCCTTGTTTTAGCAGTGTTTAGCATATGTTGTTTCCTCCTTTGTGCCCATGTGTACAGTGATCAGAGCCCACTCGTGAGTGACAACATGTGGTATTCAGTTTTTTTGTTTCTGTGATAGTTCACTTAGAATGATGGTAACAGCTGTATCTTTTTTTGCTGCAAAGGACAAGATTTTATTCTTCTTTATGGTTACATAGTTTTCCATCATGAATATTACCACATTTTCTTTATGTAGTCTACTTTCAATGGGCATCTGGGTTGGCTCCATGTTTTTGGTATTGTGAATAGTGCTGCAATGAACATATGTATGCAGGTGTAGAGTGATTTTTGGTAGAGTGATTTATGTTCCTGTGGGTATATTTCCAGAAGTGGAATTGCTGGATTGTATGGTATCTCAATTTTTAGTTTTTTGAGAACACGTCACACTGCTTTCCACAGAGGTTGAACTAGCTTACATTTCCTACAAATTTGATAACGTAAATGAAATCAGCCAATTTCTTGAACGACACAATCTGCCAAAACTCACAGAGAAGAAATAGATAATCTGAATTAGACTTGTAGCTATTCAAGGAATTGAATCAATAGTTAATAACTTTCCAAAAAGAGAATGCAGCCGGCTCTTATGGGCTCACTGGTGAATTAGATCAGACATGTAAGGATGAAATTGTACCAACTCTTTGCATTCTCTCCTGGAATGTAGATTCAGAGAGAATACATCCTAAATCATTCTATGTGACCAGTATTACCCTAATATCCAAAACTGACAGAGACATTACAAGAAAAAAAAATACCACAGACTAATGCATCTCATGAACATAGATTCAAAAATCCTCAATAAAATATTAGAAAATTAAATACAACAATGTATATAAAGAATTGTACCCTATGACAAAATGGGATTTATCTCAGGTATGAGAGGCTAATTCAACATTCAAAATTCAATGTAATTCATCACATCAAGAAAAAAAAATCAATGACTGCATAAATAGATGGGAAAAAGCATTTGACAGAATTCAACACCCATCCTTGATAAAACTCTCAGCAAGCAAGAAATAGAGGAGAACTTCTTCAACTTGAAAATGAACATCTACAAAAAACCCATAATTAACATTGTACTTAATAGCAAGAAACTTGGAACTTTTCTACTAAGATAATGAAAAAGGCAAGGATGTCTCATCTCACTACTACTTTTCAACTAGTAATGGAAGACCCAGGCAATACAATTAGACAAGAGGTTACAAATGGTAGACAGATTGAGAAGGAAGAAATACAGTCTTTGAAGATGACATGCTTGTCTTTGTCTTTGTAAAAAATACAAAGGAATTGACAAACAAACAAACAACTCCTGGAACTAATAAGCAAGGATGTAAAGTTAATATACAAAAGTTGATCACTTTCCTATATACCAGCAATGAACAAAATGAAATTTCAAATGAAAAGTTTTGAAGGTTCCATTTCAGCAAGGCTTGAGATACATACCTCAGTGAGATTCTGGTTATCTCTGTTTTGCTGTTAAACTGCTAACTTTGTATGTTACTGACTAGCTCTCTCTCTGCTCTTTAATTTTGTGCATGGCTTCTTAGCCATGGGAGAATTCTCTCTCTCTCTCTCTCTTTCTCCCTTCTTACTTCTAAGCTTTGCTATACCACCATGCACCTGGTGAGGGCTTGTTGGGAAATACTTCACAGGCATTTACAGAATTTGATCTGAGTCTGAGAATCTCCAGGATTGTATCCAATATGTTATGGCCATTAAATTTTTTCTTGTTTTTCCTTACATAAGCAAACTTCCTTATATATGGTGGGTTTACCCCTCAGCCTTCAGAATTCTTCTCAACACGGGTTATAATCTTTCGAAATTTAGTTCATCCATTCTTTTTTAACATCATCAAGTCTCTGACAAGATTAAAAACAAATTGTGACATCTTTTATCTTATTCAGTGTTTTCTTATTATTTTGATGCGAGAAATGGTATTTTGTAATCTTTTGCATCCTATTCCAAAAGAAAACCTGCTTGTTTTTATTTAAAAATTTTCTCATTTAATTGTAGACTTGAAAATTCATTACAGACAAGTGTTGATCTTTTGCCTGATGACGGAGAATGACTGCACTATAACATTAAATACACTTATGGTATTATTATTATTGCTTATATCTTCCATTTTAAAATTAAGAGACAATAAATTATTTACCAATTTTGTTCAAGAATTGAGTCATAAAATCAACCATTTATCCTACCATGTTGAATAACTTATTTTGGAGACCATTTTGACTATAAATAACTTAAATGAGGACTGGGCACATCCGTACATCCCCCCCCAAAAAAGTTTGTCCTTAATAATATTCAGCTAAGTTCTAACGACCAAAATCCAGATGTGGAGTTCCTTGACACCTATTGGTTAGAAGGAAAAATTTTAATATTCATAAAAATCTTATTTTATGCATGTTTATAATGCAAGATTTTAAAAAAGAGGCATAAGAAATGTTCTATAACAGTACTATAGAACTTTGAGGGAGGGGTAGATACAGGATGAGAATTTGATGTCTGAATTATATATTTCCTATATTTTTTCCCATATTTGGTTTCTTGCCAAAGTAGTATATTTAAGAAAACAAGAGCCAAATAGAGAACACAGTTTCGCTTTATTAATGAGTGGACAAATACAAGCTCAATTCAGGATACTCTGGTAAACTTTACTAGAGGACATAGCTAAGGTTGGAGACATAAGTGAGGCCTCTACTTTTTGTTTTGTATTGTTTTGATTTGATTTGGTTTGATTTATGAGGTTGGATGCCAAGAACATAAGTGACATGACCTAGTGACACAGACTGAACTCTAAAATAGAGAAAGTAAATATTTAAGGTCTTATGGGTTTACTGCCAGATGTGCTCACTCCATGGGGACAAGAAAGTCAGAAAGTGCAAATTGCTTTTCTTTTTCTTTATTTCTTTCTTTCTTTTTTTTTAATAATCCTAAAGGTGCACATTAACTCTACAGTGACTCATAAAAGGATTAAATTCTACTTAATAATATTACCAATGTTCCTGGAAATACCTCTGGATATCAATGCAGTACATCTTTGATGAACTTTATTGGTTTTGCATGATGGTTTCTGTGTATCAGAATATTGAAGATAGTTTCATTCTCAAAGAAAGGAAGACAGATGTGGTACATCCTTAGAGGACAAGATGTGAAGGTAGTGTGTAAGGAGATGAAAATAGCCCCAGTGGTTCAAAATCTTCTATGTTAAGCTGTTGCAGACTATGAGAAATTTCTAGAATGAGAAAATGTTATAAGGGGCTCCACAAAATTGAGAAATTATAATAAATTGTATCTTTTTTAAAGTTCTTAAAACTAGTTATTTGTTATGAAACGTTTTAGAAATCATTGCAAAGTAACACTTTGTTAATAGATTTATGGATTTTTATCCAGAGTTTTACATTTTTTTAATTTTAATTTTAATTTTAATTTCTTTTTTTTTTTTTTTAGTCAGATACTTACTCTGTCCCCCAGACTGGAGTGCAGTGGCTGCTCCCGGCCATCGCAGCCTCGACCTGCTGGGCTCCGGCGATCCTTCCGCCTCAGCCTTCCGAGTACATTTTAAGATTTGCGTTTCAAGGCAGAATGCTTGACTTGATTCCTTAGTATTATACTGCTTTTTTAGTGTTGCTGAGACATATGCATTCTACCTGTGCACTCATCTTCCTGACAGCTGATGGAGATGAGAAATAATCCCAAAGTAGATTCCCAGTTCCAATTTTTCAGTTTGGAAATAAATGGTTTCTTCTCTTAATTTGTTTTATCAAATTATTTCAGATCTGAAAACTCGATACCAGAGGTAAAGATGAAAAAGCTAATGATTAAAGTTTGCTGGAATCACTTTGGTTTTGAGCTGAATAAATTATTAGTGATAAGAATAAAAGCAATTACTTGAGAAATATTATACTTTGCGCTTAAATTGAAATGTTAGGCAATTTATTTGGCCCTGGTCCTTTCCTGATTCATCCTTTAGATTTGCATTTACCTATCTAGTTTTTCATTTTCTTGAACCTCTTTTAGAAGACTAACTTGGCAGTTTGGCAAGAAACTAGCCATTACTTGTTTCATGATTAGCCATTGATGACTTACAGGTAAATTAAGCAAGGGATAATATAATTTGGCTTGGAACTTATTCTGATCTAGTTTTCTTTTCTTTTCTTTTTTTTTGAGTTGGAGTCTCACTCTGTTGCCCAGACTGGAGTGCAGTGGCCGCTCCCGGCCACCGCAGCCTCAACCTGCTGGGCTCCGGTGATCCTTCCGCCTCAGCCTTCCAAGTAGCCGGAATTACAGGCATGTGCTACCACGCCCGGCTGATTTTTTGATTTATTGTAGAGATGAGGTCTTGCTGCCCAGGCGGGTCTCAAACCCGCGGGCTCAGGCAATCCACTCACCTCAGCCTCCCAAAGGCGCGGGATTACAGGCTGAGCCACCGAGTCTGGCATCTTTTTTTTTTTTTTTTGATTGGAGTCTCACTCTGTCGCCCAGACTGGAATGCAGTGGCCGCTCCTGGCCACCGCAGCCTCTACCTTCTGGGCTCCAGCGATCCTTCCACCTCAGCCTTCCAAGTAGCTGGAATTACAGGTGCGTGCTACCACGCCCAGCTAATTTTTTGATTTGTTGTAGAGATGAGGTCTCACCAAGTTGCCCAGGCGAGTCTCGAACCCGTGGGCTCAGGCAATCCACGCACCTCAGCCTCCCAAGGCATGGGATTACAGGCTGAGCCATCGAGCCCGGCTCTGATCTTTTTTTCAAATGTAGAATTTGAAGTTTTATATTATCCTCAGGGTTACAAAAGGATTTTGTTCTGATTGATTCATTCTATAAATGAGAAAACTAAGGCTCTGAGAGAGGTTGCTTACACTTTCCACTATCACATGACTACAGTAGAAAGATATTTGCACCGATATTTGCACCACACAATATTGCATTGGTCTTAATGATATGCGCTCTAACTGAAATGTTGAGGATAGTTTAAAATAAATCATGTATGTTCATGAACAATAGAGTTACTGAATAGAAGTCTTAGAGTTATGTTCACTGGGGTAGTATCATACATACATTCTCCAGGCAGGGTGTTTACCCTGCCAGACAGATTAAACAAAGAGCTCTGCACAATCCCCCTTCTCTGCCCATTCTATTGTTTTTATCATTTCATGACATGATTTACAGGCTGATGCTTGCATTCACTAAATGAGGGAAAGTGAACAAATGCTCTGGTAAACTGAACAGAAGCGTTAACATAGCTAAAATGCCCCCAAAGAAACACTGTCAATATTTACAAATAAAACGTATCAAGGTTAACACATCTGGGCTAAAATATGGCTAAATGTGACTAATGTTGAGAAACCCTGTCACAATAATTAACATGCTAACAAATGTGAGAGCATGCTGATTTCAAGGAAAATTATCTCATTAATTGACTGCTTTTAACTGTGATTTATTTATTCCCTCTAAATGCTCAATTTGCTGTTTATTTTTGTGGTTTTAGTTGGTAGCAAAAACTTCATAAACAGTGAAAAGAGAATGGTGATAATTTCTTTTATTCATATAAAATCTGTACTATTTGGAGATGGAAAACTTTAACAATAGTAGTAGCAACAATATTTATACTAATTATACAGTTTATATTTGGTAATGTCAAATATTTAGAACTGACATTGATCATGTTATTTTTTTCTTGCATGATTTCATTTTGATCCTACAGTATAAATATCATTATCTTTTTTCTTTAGATGATTATACAAATTCAGTTAGATTATATATTTTGCTCAATGTCAAAAAAGCTAGTATTAAGAAACAGAGCTGTGTGTTGAGCACAGGTCTCTGTGACTCCAAAATGTTTTTTATTTTTACTTTTTTTTACTATGTAGACTACTTTATTATTTTACCAACACAATTTTTTTTAACCTTCTATAATGGCTACCTGATACTTTTTTATTATTAATTCTCCTCCCAAATACGTTCCTTGAGTGTGCCTCCAAAGCAGTTTGCAGTCTGAGTGACCATAGTATTAGAAATAGTGATAATATCCTCAACAACAACTAACTTTATTGAGTGTTTAGAATGTACTAGATACAGTTCTAAGCACTTTACATGAACTAACTCACTGATTCTTCATAGCAATCCTAGAAGGGTTGTTTTGACTCCTAAACCTGTTAGGTTTTATTTTATTATAGAGATATAGGGTATAAGTGAGGATTAATTACATACATAGGTTTCATGCAGGTGAAGTTGGCATTTCTAACCAGCAAGTTTGAAATCCATAGGGTAAGCCGGCAGACTGGAGATTCAGGTAAGAGTTATTGTTGTCTGGAAGCTCAGGCAGAATTTTTATGCTACAGTCTGACGGCACAATTCTTCCTTTTTTAGGAAACCTCTGTCTTTGCTCTTAAGGTCTTCAACTGATGAGACCCACCTATATTATGAAAGGTAATTGGCATTACTTAAAGTCCACTTAAAGTGTAAATATTAATCACATTTACAGTAACATCTAGTCTATTGTTTGACAGAATAACTGGTCACCATAACCTATTCAAGTTGATATACAACATCAACAAATTACAATCTGAAAATCCTGTTTTTGAGTAGGGAGCTTTGTAAACAGCTTTTAAGATAGCCTGCAATCATTCCTGCTTCCTGCTGTTCATCTCCTGGTATGGGCTAGATCTTCTGATTCACTTCTATCCAACAGAAAACTGCAAAAGGGATGGGAGGTCAATTTAGAATTTAGGTTACAAAAGACTTTGACTTTCATCTTGTATGATCTCTTTAAATACGTCTTGTATATTCACTCTAGGAAGTCAGCTACTGTGTTGTTAGCTGCCCAATTAAGAGACTATTGTGCCAAGGAGCTGTTGTCTCCAGCCAACAGTGCTGTGAACCTGAAACCTGCCATCAGTTAATGTGAGTGAGCTTGGAAGTGGGTCTTTCCCTAGTCAGGCTTTGGTATTACTGAAGTCTCAGTGGACAACTTGATTTCAGTCTTGAAAGAGACTCTGAGTCTCAGACACTCATCAAAGCTGCATTTACATCCCTGAACCACAGAAACAATGAGATAATTAATTTTTGTTGTTTTAAATTGCTAAATTTTGGTATAATGTGTCACTTAGCCATAAATAATTAATGTGAGTCATTATTGTCTTGCCTCAAATTAGACACATGTGTAAGATAGATTCTTCTTTCTTTCTACTAAATTTTTGGATGAGTATTTGTTGCTGAATGTAGAGATATCATTGAGAGAAAGATGATAAAGATCTTGCCTAGTTGAGTTTTAACCAGGAATTAAGTCCAGGGCACTTGATAGGTACTTGGTGAATGTTTTGTAAAGAGCAACAAGAACCAACAAGAATGAGAAAGAAAGAAAGTGCCTGAGGAAGATAGAAAACACACCTTTTCTAAATATCTGCTCACAATTTTTCTTCTGTTTATTTTTCCTGCTGCTATTAAAGCAATCTGTGTTCTCCAAAATATAATCAGAAGTCAAGAACAGATCTTTATTAAAATGTCGCTGTTTTTCCATATGCTTTGAAAATCTTCCATGCGTGCAATAAATTAACTGGAGAATATTCAGTCAGATTACTTTTCACAACCAAACGATTTGATCAAGGGGTGAATATGCTGTTTGAGACTCTACTCTTATCTCAGGTGTATTTTGAGCTCATTTATATGAACAAAATTTTTGAAAAATATATATGCATCGTTCTTGGGCTTGTTTTTGGCAATCAGCTGGTGTAATTTGAATGCACAGAACTGAGCAGCAGCTTTCAGCAATGGTCCACAGATGGAGCTATGGATTTGGAGAATCAAATTGGGCTTAGAAGTCTTTGCTTTACTTGAATTTGTATGAAAGTACTCAAAGTTTTAAAATGTTCCAACTTCTAGATTTCTTTATAATAGGACAAACCAACCTTTAAACTTTCATATCATAAAATCTCTGCAAGGAAGGCAGCAGTTCAACAGCAAATGGCCTCAGAGTTTTTGAGAAAATTCAAATAACGTAATGAAATATTGTTTTCTTTCTATTAGGAGAAGTCATCCAATTATGGTTAATAATGTCTAGAAAGCTCATGACTTTTAGCAGCATCTCAAATGTTAGGTCATCAAAATTCAGTTTTGTGATAAAGAGGGTCAAGGTTTCAAAGTTATTTTGAGGTATAGCACAATTATATATATTTAAATCTATTATGGTTAAATTTTAACATTTGCACATGACTTACCTATCTTAAGATAAATTATTTAGGATGGGGTAAATGTACTTATATAATGGTGGTACATTTTGCTATACTTTTTAAAGATGAAGAGAAATGCTTGAAATTAGTTCTGAGAATTGCATAGATCCCTTAGTCTATGTTGCCTATTCTCATAGTTGTGCTATAAATATATATCATACTTATTAATCTTCATTAACTTGAAAATATTTATTGAGTATCTGCAGTAAATTTGACACTCTTCTTGGTGCTGGTGAACAAGACAAACAAGGTCTTTGATTCTTATGAAGTTTACTTTCTAGAAGAAAGAATCTAACACTGAATAAATCAAAACAAATTAAGTTATTTATATGGTATTAGTTTTCTGTTGCTGATATAATAAATTATCACAAACTCTGGGCCCATAGGTTTACTATCTGGATTTGGTAGATTTGCCCTCAGGGATTGTGACTCTTCCCTTTGAATAATCCTTACTTTTTTTGTTATAACAAGTGTTTTCAACTGAATAGTCTTATCAACCTGTTTAGTGACTGTAGAATTTTGAGAGTTTAGTAACCTTACATTTTATCTTTTCTTTTTCTTTTCCAGTTCAAAATGGCAGTACTTTTGCTGGCATAACATTCTTAAGACCTCATAAATTTCTTATTTATGTCTCAGGGTCTCACTCCATCAGACAAGAAGCTCCTTCACAGGTCTTTCTTGGATTAATCCCATCTCTATTTCTGGTTTATAATTAGATGGCTGAGGGAATCCGTGAGTTACATGCTTAATCTCTTTAAAGAGCCTTCTGTGTGACAGAATACTCTGACCTTTGATCCTCCCAAGGCACCAGCAATAAGTTATGCAGCCCCATTCCTGATTGTCTCCTATAGTATGTTTCTCTGACTACAAAAATCCTGAATTTAGCATCTTTTGCAATCTGGATAGACTGAGAATTTTTTGAATCAAGTATTTGTTCTTTTTTTTATTCCCCCAACACTTGTTCCCTCTATTTATCTTTTTCTTGTTACATTTTACTATAAGCAGCAAGAAGAAACAAGGCTACAACTCCAGACTGCACCTTCAATACTTTGCTTGGAAATCTCAACTAAATACTCAAGTGTATTTCTTATAAGCTCTAATTTTCACATTACTGTAGGACATAATTCTTATACGTTTTTTCATACTTTATAATGAGAATTCTCATTCCTCCAATTTCCAATAGTGTGTTCCTCATTTCCTTCTCAGCCCTTATTAGTAACTTCTTTAAAAGTATGTATTTTTACCAATAGTTTAATACTATTTAACTATTCTCTAAGATTATATAGATTTTCTCTACTCTTCTCCTTATTTTCTTCTGAGCCCTCACCGGGAGCATCTTTAATACCCATATTTCTATTTGAACAGTCTGTTCAAGGAAATCTATGTTTATTTTATCTTAAACAAACTTTTCCCCAGCTTGTTTTGCCTTTCTATTCCTAGCATTTGCCCCCCTACAACTGTAAAATATGGAACTAATCTAATCTGTTGTGGTCAGCCTTCAGTAATAGCCCACCAGCCCACCTGCTGTAGTTCTAGATGGGTTGTCCAGATAATATCAAGACACAAGACCTACTATGTCAACACCCAAGAAAGCAGTTGCTAGAAATTTTTACTGACTCTACTTCCTTCACAGCAATAGAAATCTTAACAGCACCCTTACTCCACTTCCTAGGGCCATGTTGTTTGCAGTGTCGGTCCCATTCAAAATCTATCCTGAATGTGAGTAAACTCTTTTGTTTTACCTTCACAATTCTTTGCTTCTTTCCTGTGGTACTGAATAGTAGAACTCCCCATGCCCAGGTCTAACCTAACACCCTCAAAATTCTTCCAGCCTTTGCTCATTCCTTAATTCCAAAGTCACTCCCAAATTGCTAGATTTTTGTTATAGCAAATCGCCACTTTCAGTTACCCAAAATCTATATAGCTTCCTAATGCTGCTGCTGTACAAATTTAGCTGTATACAACTTTATAATCCTACAATTCTGAAGGTCAAAAATCCTAAAGTCAAAGTGTCAGCAGGACTGCATTCTTTCTGAAGATTCTGATGAAATTTTCTTTTCTATCTGCTAGAGACAACTTGCATTCTTTAGCTCATGGTTCCATCTTCTATCTTCAAAGTCAGTAGCATAACATCTTCCCATTTCTCCCTCTGACTCTTGTCCTCTTGCTTTTCTCTTATGAAAACCTGTGTGATTATATTAGGATCACTGAGCTAATTCAGAGTAATCTTCCCATCTCAAGGTGCTTAATCATAACTTCAAAGTCGCTTTTGTAACTGTTAGGTACAAAGTCATAAAGTAACTGTTAGGTTAAAAAATATATCCCAGCAGAGTCTCCAAATGTTAGGCCAGGCCCAATGGGGAGTGTCTAGTTTGAGATCCGGTGCCACAAGAAAGATGCAAAGAATTGCACAGCAGTTAGATTGGAAAATATACTGTATTTAGAAAGCAAATTAGAGAGAGAGAGACGTGAGAGGGGAATAGAGAGAGAGAGAGAGAGAGAGAGAGAGAGAGAGAGAGATAATGAGAGAGAGAAAGAGAGATGGAAGATTCACTTCCCCAAGGTAGGGGAGGGGACAAAGCTTAGGAAAACATGGCCTGACCATAGCTCAAAGAACACATGGCCAGACTATAATTTATCAAGGCAATGGCAAATACAGAGAGAGAGAGAGATTCACCTCCTCAAGTTAGGGGAGGGGCCCAAAGCCAAGAAACATGGTGGCCATAGCTCAAAGAGCCATGTGGACACACCGGAGTTTAACAAAGCAATGACAACTAGCTACTTGAGGTTGAATGTTTTTAAACATTCACCTTTGATGGGGGCAGATTATTAAGGTAATTGGGTGGTGGTCTGTTCCACATCATCACAGAGAACAGGTTTGCACAGGTACTGAAGTCAGGTGATAGATGGCAGGCAAAAGGATGCGTTAGTCACAAGATTGCTACCATGGTGTTGGGGTCTGTGTCACAAAGGCCATGAGGGGCTGATTAGGTTAACTTGTTTACAAAACAAGCTAGGTAGGGGGTTGTAAAGCAACATAGCTACCTTTGAGAAACCAGTTCTGGCTTTGACTAGTGGATTAGAGGGTAAATTAAATGACTAGAATAATATGACAAACCTAAGCAATGTTAAAATCACTGCTCATTGGCTATATTGATTCCATGTTATGTCCTTTCAGTAATATATTTACAGGTTTTGGAGATTAGGATGTGGACACCTCTGTTACATGAAGACAATGAAACCTGGTGTAAAACAGGGAATTACTTTAGATTAGGTGTTCAAAGAAAATCTCTGAAAAGAATGTAGGAATGTTATGAAGATGTCATTTTTTTTCAGAAACTAGAGATGGAGCATCTTGCAAACAGAGCATTAACTGCATTGTCCTAAGGTAGGAATATGTCATGTATAAGAAATCCAAAAAGAAAAAAAAAAAAAAAGCCAGTGAAGCTGGAGCAGAGACGGAGAATTGTTTGAAATTAGGTCATATGGTTCCTGATCTGTCAAAAAATAAGTTCAGGTTTTATCCTAAGTTCAAATAAATAAATAAATAAATAAAAAACACCTCAACAGAGGGAATGTAAATTAGTTATCACTATTATTTGAGATAGTATGGGCTTCCTCAAAAAACTAAAAAATAGTACTACCATATGATCCAGCAATCCTGCTATTAGGTATATATCTAAAGGAAATAAAATCAATTTGTTAAAGAGATATATGCACTCATTTGTTCATTACAGCATTATTCATAATAGCCAAGATATGAAATCAACCTAAGTGTCCATCAATGGATGAATAGATCTAAAAATTATGGCATACACACACACACACACACACACACACACACACACACACACACACACACACACACACAGTGGAATATTATTAAGCCTTTAAAAAGAAGAAAATCCTATCATTTGTGACAACATGGATAAACCTGGAGAACATTATATAAGCCAGGCACAGGAAGACCAATACTATATTATTTCACTAATATGTGGATCCTAAAAAAAGTTTATATCATGGAAGTAGAGTAGAATAGTGGTTACCAGGGCCAGTGGTTAGAGGATAGTTGGGGAGATGTCTATCTATAGTTTATATTCTGGAATATAAAATCCATCAGTGTAAGATTTGCTCATTTTATGAACTGCTGCAGACATAATGACTAGAATAGAACTTAACACAAATATTTAAGTTTTTTGAAATGAGTTAAGGCTAAAAAGGTAGAATTTGGAAGAGTAATTAGACACAAAGGATGTGTGTGAGGAGTTTGTGATTAGGTTATTGATTGGTGTTACCACTGAGATAAATACTAACTAGAAGGGAAAAATGACAAATGTATTATTGGGCATAAGTTTAAGATATCCTTTAGATACTTAGATAATGAATGAGTTTTGAGTTCAGAGTAGGAAGATATACATTAGACAATCAATTTGATCTGGTTGCACCCAGGAAAATGATTAACCAAAATGTATTCTCAAAATATGTTAATTAAATTATTGTCATGTCTTATTTCAAAGTGATTTAAGATAGTGCTCAATAAACATCAACTTTCATTTCTCATATTTTCTCTTCTGTTTTAATAAAAATCATAGGAGAAATTCTTGCTAGAACAATAGCTCACAATAACTTTCTTCCATATAGTAAGGGATGCCGAGTTCTGTACTTTCATGTATTTTATTAAATCTCCTTAACTTTGGTATATGATATTTATCATTACGCCTATTTTACAGATAAATAGAATGATTCTTACTGAGCATATTATAAATTATACTTTTCAATAAAGAAGTAAGATTTTGCATGAATTGGAAATCTGCTTCATCTTTGTACATTTGTGACCCTTTTCTTTCCCGTTCTTTCAATTCTTTATATTGACTTTTATTAGAGTTTAGATAAATTTGATAAACATTGAGCACTTGCTTTGTTTTAGGCAATGTAGCAGAATTGTTATGAGTATGAGAAAGACCGAGTCCTTAACCTCAGTGAGTTCATAGTCTAGCATAAGAGATGTAATGACTATTATGTTAGCAAGATGAAACCATAATTACAATAAGTTATATCCTATAATAGAAATATGCACAATATATTAATAAAGTGCAAAGAGGAGACATCGAATACAACCTGTAGGGATAGGGAAAATTTGGAAAGATTCCTTAGTTGGTATGCTTTTTTAAAATCTTAAATGATGAATAGATTTGGTTAAGTAAACATGGAGGAAAGGAGGGCATTCTAAATAGAGCAGCATGAAAAAAATTGAGGAGGCATGAAATTAGGTGTTATGATAAAGAACTTCTTAGAAATTTAATTCCTTTACTTTGATTTTTTTCATAAATTTAACATTCTTTTACTTGCTGTGAAGTAAGAGTGTCTCAGACAAGGGCCCTGTGATGGTTGGTCTGTACTGCCATCCAAGGTAGAATGTAGATTATAATCAAGAGAAAAGCAGGGCTGTATGTAGTTCATTAACAGTGCTGAGTATTAAGTTGAGCAAATAGATCTGAAACTTGGAGAAAACAGGATGATGTGATTGGTACAAGTCTGACAAAGTGGTTTAGAAGTGAGGAGGTGATGTGGTCTCTGTCAAGAGTGCCTGGCTCAGAGGTGGTCCAAGGGTGTTGGTTAATATTCGAAGGGTTAAACAGAATGGAAGCTATTTTAGTACTTCATCCCAAGTTAAATTATATTTCCAGGCAAATTATGTTTTTACATGGAGCTTTGTTTTATGACAAGTAAAACCAGATAGGGAAAGAATACTTTTTGTTTCTGTTGTTGAACACTTCAAAGGAAACAAGGAAATGGTTTAGAAATCAAAACGTGGATGCCAGGCCTGACGTTATTTAATGTATCTTGTGTTAAGGAGTTCTCTAGGTAGATAGACAGCAAACTGTTTCAAAGAATGGTCTTGGATAATAAGAGACAGGGAATGACAGGAACATATGCCTTCCCAGATGCAAAAGATATTAAACAGGGATCAGTAGAAACTAAGTAGCATACTTAAGGTCTCTCTCTTTCGAAACTATCAGGAGAATTTGCTACTAAATTTCATGTAGTTGAACAACTTGAATTTTGAAGGGTGAAGAAATAAAGCTTTTATTCAGCACCATCTAGATTATATGTAACTAGTTATATCCTGCTGAAAAAGGAACATTCAGAAAGGTTTAATGCCTGGTCAATGATTCACAGAAGACTTATCAATTGAGTCTGCTTAGTTACAAATAGCACATTATTTCCATCATACTACTCTGTCCATTGGAATTATAGATCTTAATTGAAAGAAACTTAGGGGGATGACAGGAAAATACACATTGAAGGTTGAGACAGTGGGCACAAGGATGTGAATGTGGTCTGGGAAGTCAGTGCAACTGTTTTCTGGTTCTGGTTTTCTCATTGACTCAGTGGTCAGTGAAAAATTATTTCTTGCTCTCTGGACCTTAGTTTAGATGAGGTCTTTGTATAAGAAAAATTGCCAAGACTGCTTTGGGTTCAGAGAACCTAGGTTTTGATGACAATTTGTTAAGTTGTTAAGTTAAATGCTGTTGTAGAGGATTTGCCTTTTATCAGATCCCTGATGCACCTTTAATCTGTTATGACATGACTGGATGCTCAGAGTTCCCTGTTGTCTACACCTTTCCAGCCTGCTACTCACTTGCTGTAAGAGTTTGTTTCTTCATCCTTACATCTTATTATACTATAAAACTCATAGAGTTTTGTGATGAAATAAGTCAATGTAGGTAAAGTGCTACAAATAGTTCAATAATTAAATGGTTATTATTATCATGTTATCATTATTATTATACTTATTACTCTGACCCTATCCCCCATTATTGACACAATCTCTTTCCTTCTGGATCAAAACTTGCCCATTTTGTATACTCAGTCAATTAGGCTTTGCTGTTGATAAGTCAGTTAATGATAAGAGATCAGTCACTGATAATTATAACAGATTACCATGCAATCCCTCTGAGGAAAACTATTCACTTTTTAATAGGCTCTTCTAATACTTGAATACAGATCAATGAAAGGGATTACTGCATGAGCAAAGACAAAGTGAGGAGCACTGACTCTGAGTTTTTGATTCTTGTTTTTATTTTTCAGCACAAGCATGGCTTTTGAATTGGCATACTAAAAAGATTACTTAAGTGATCCAGGTTCAGATTCCCATTAAGAACCCTGGAGATATTTAGCAGATTCTTATCTAATAGCAGTAGTAACTATTTCTGTTGGGATGTAGGACAACTTTAGTTGTTTTCTGTCTCCAATCATTTGAACAGTTAGAGTGATTGTTTTAAAACTCTACATGGAATATATAAAATGGTAGGTAGATTTTTAATTCTAGGTATGATCATCTGTGCCTCCCTGAAGCAAAGCTGTGGGGAGGCCTGAATACCTGAGACAAGGTTGAAGTAGCTGCCAAGAACTCATACATAATGCTTGCCCATGAAACCAGTAGAGAAATGACTCTGAGGTACACCTTGAAAAAGGGAGTCTGAAATAGCAGCCTCTGCATTTGGAGTCTATTAAAAAACCACCCATAAACATAGGCTGAGGGTGTTGTAACTGCACTGCAAGTAAGGAGTCACCAGCACACTGAGAGTTAAATATTGAGTCCTTTATTGCCAGCAGTCAAGAGGTGGCTCATGCCAGAAAGAAACTCTCAACCCCAAATGAAGCAAACAAGGGGTATATAAAGACCAAAACCATAATTTCATCAGGGTTGGGTGAAGTCAAGCAGGAAATTTCGACTATAGAACAGTTAAAATTACAGAACAGTTCATCTTGAGCAGTTACAGAACAGCTTATCTGGACTGTTCAGTTACAGAACAGTAACAATTACAGGACAGCTTATCTTGAGCAGTCACAGAACAGCTTATCTGGTCTTTCCACCAAGCAGGATATGGTTAACTGTTTACTGGAAGGTTGGGTCAGGCATGTGGAGGAGGGAGAGGGGGAACTGAGAGGAAAAATGGGGGATTCACTATACTTGGAGTCACCACGGTAGGTTTGCTAACAGGCATTTCATTCCCTCCTTTTAGTTGTTCATGAGTTGAAACATTGACTCATCTATTATGGGTAGGACATTGTAATGGGCCCACATATACATGAGTTTTACAGAAGCGATTTGTTATTTTACAACTTAACTATCCAATTTAATATAAAAGGCCCACTGAGTAGACTGAGAAGGAGGAAAAGCAGAGGACTGGCCTGACCTGTAATTAAGACAGTTAGCGATGGGTTCCAATTAAGCAAAGTTTGAAACCAGGATTTGTTACTTTGTCTTTCTTTTTGTCTTCTGTCTAAATTTTCTCAAACCTCTTGGAGGGTGCTTTTAATGACTCCTGATTTATTGCCATAAAAACAGCATGATTCTCCTAGCACAACACAGAGCCCTTCTTGAGACAGGAACAATAAATCTAGGCCTATGCGATTTTGGAGTACCACTTCTGCTAAGGATGTGACCTGGTTGTGGAGTTGATCTATGGCAAACTGATGGTTTCCTGTGTCTGCATCCATTTCTTGAGCCAGGTTGGATAGATCCAGTTCGCCACGGACTAGGGCTGTGGTGCTGAGAGCTGCAGTTCCAGCCACACCAAGACCTATTAAGGCAGATACTAGTAAAGGGGCAGTGTGTTTTTCTCTAGTGGCCAGGAGGGTGGGTGGATTCAGCAAAAGATTTCCCTCTGGGCCACTATAAACATATACCTGGGGAAGTACATGGATGGCAACACATAAGGCATGTTTGTTGTTTAACTTTTCAGTAGTAGCACATTTGGTAAGTTCTATAGAGCATGCTAACCAAGTATTGGTAGGAGCCTTATAAGCCATGGAATCTGACATGGTTAGGGAGAGAGATAGATTACAAATATTAGATAAAAGAGACACAGTTAAATTGAAGTTTGAAGTTAAAACACAAGGTGTAGTACCAGTTATGTCTCCTATTGTGATATGAATCACCTCCAGAAGATATTTACTATTATTGCTAATAATGAGGGCCTCAACCTCAAGGCACACATAATAAGGAGGCTTAAATTTTAAGCAAAGTCAGCAATCTGAAGCCAATTGAGGCAGAGTAACATTGAGCAGTTGATACATGTTTGTTAGAATTGTGAACTGTCAAGTGGGTTTTGGGTATTGCATAGCTGAGCCTGGGGTAATACTATTGTCTATGGGGGGAGGAGGTTGGCAATATCTGAACAAAGGGCCTCCTAGTTCCGCCAATGGTCATATAGGCCTGGGTAGGACTTTGTAGGAGAGTGTACATCACTGAATGATGAACAGGGCACCTACATCATAGCCAGTTACATAAGCTTGTATACCCCAGGTGGAGCCTGTACCCCAAGAATAGTGTGGGGGATTGATACTTTTTATGTATACAGGCACCTGAGTTGGATCTGGGTTAAAAATCTAACAGAGAGTGATTTGGGAGGTGTCATTAGGTCCTCCACTGTAAGTAGCAATAGTGACACATTTTTAGTATGAGCAGAAGTGATCAGCCTGATTACATTGTTGGTCAGTGGGACTTCCAGGGCAAAGATAAAAGTCTATTTGTTGTAAAGGTATGTAGGCAATCCCTTTTTTGGTAGGGGCAACAGGATAGTTCCAGAAGGCTTGCCCTTTATCAACACTTGATGTGGATGAACAGTTCGACTTTAAGTAACACAGACCATCCCTTCTCATATGTCCAATTTTGGCTGACCAGGACCTCTCATGATGTAAAGGAAGTGAGGGAGAAGTAATAGACTGAATGTTGAGCATTTCTATGAGGGAGAAAACAAGCTATGAGACAACACCAGAGCAAGAAAGTCTTAGCTTGAGAGGGTCAGATTCAGGTGTAGCTGTCAATGGTTGACTGTTTTCCTTGACCTTTTGATGCAGAAGTGGTGAATCCAAGCTGTTATTCTATCAACTTTGAGTGCTGTAGTAGTGATGAGGATGACAATGAAAGGTCCTTTCCATGCAGGAGTTAATTCCCCTTTCTGGAACTTTTTTTTCTTCTTTTTTTTTGAGTTGGAGTCTCACTCTGTCATCCAGACTGGAGTGCAGTGGCCGCTCCCAGCCACCGCAGCCTCGACCTGCTTGACATAGATCAGATCCCCAGGCTGGAAGGGATGACAGGATGTGGAGGAGGGAGTTGGTAAAACAGCACAGATGTTGGAGTGGATGGCAGCCTGGACCTGTTGGAGAGACTGGAGATACTTTAACAGAGACTGATTAGTAATTTCTTTAAGAATAGGGTCTCTTAACTGGGGTAGTAAGGGAGGGGTCTTCCAAACATGATTTCATATGGGGTGAACCCTGCCCTTGTAAGGGGTGCATCAGACTTGGAGGAGAGTCAAAGGTAAAAGACTTATCCATTTTTCACTGGTTTCTATTATTAATTTGGTTAAAGTATTTTTTAGGGTTCAGTTCATGCATTCTACCTGTTCAGAGCTCTGTGGTCTGTAGGCACAGTGTAACTTCCAGCTTATATTTAGTGTTTTGCTAACCATTTGAGCTATGGACGAGGTAAAGGCAGGACAGTTATCAGAGCCAATGGAGAGAGGGAGCCCAATCCTAGGAATAATTTCATTTAATAAATTGGAGGTAGAAAAGGGAACATACACCAAGAAGGGCTCTTTATCCTAGTCTATTCCCTGCCAAGGGGGGACTTCCAGAGGGGAAGAAGAGGGGCCAGTTCTGTCCAGGACTGGAGGCAAGAGGCAAGAGGTGGGTAGGGCAGAGGAGAGGTGGAAGAAATGATGGTGGGTAAGGAAGTTGAATTGTAGGGAAGAGGAAAGTGAGGGTCTGAGTCAGAACGAGAATGAAAGATGACTGGGTCTTCAAGAAAATTCTCAGTAGGGGGAGACAGGACAGGATAGAGTTTTGGGGTAGGCTTAGAAGGGACCAAACCAGGGGAAGACAGTGGGGCAGGTGAACATGACAGGGGAGGACAAAGAGACTTGAAGACAAGTATAGAGGAAGGGTCCTGAAATTTAAGAGAACATGCTTTCAACCATGAAGGGGGCTTTGGACAAAATTCAACCATTGGTTGACATAGGGGAATTTGTTAGGGTGACCAGAAGTCCCCGTGACAAACTTCCAGACTGACTGAGTGACGTGAACATCCATAGACCCAGTGGAGGGCCATCCAACATTAAACTGAAGACCAGTCAATTTCACCGAGGGTCTGGAGCATGGCTTTTGAGAGGAAGACACCTCACTAAACCCTGCAGAAAAATTATTTATCATACAGTCTGGGGGACTGGAGGGTCTAGAAGTCTGTGACCCCATATTGTCAGACAGTGAAAAAACCAAAACTGAAATCAGAAACTGAACCAAGACTCTATTCAGCCAATGTCTTGGCCTAATGGATAGTGTCCAAGAGACAGCCTCTTCAGGCCATACTCCCTTAAATAGAATTATGGCCACAAACAAAACAAATTCTTACCTCCTAGGAGAATGCAGATGGACTCTGGTATTTCTGAGCTGATGGGAAGTCAGCAGTCATTCCAACTCCTTCTGGACTGGGTGAGAGGTTATGGGGCCCTGGAATGCCTCAGGGAGTGCCTCCCCTATAATTTCTTCAGCTAGCTGGGGAGAGTTTGGAGTGAGGCTGCTTCCCGAGTTTGGTGATCTCACTGGAGTTTAGCTGCACCACGAGTAAGGAGTCACCAGCACACTGAGAGTTCAATATTGAATTCTTTATTGCTGGCGGTCAAGAGGAGGTTCATGCCAGAAACAAACTCTTGACCTTGAATGGAGCAAGCAAGGAATTTATAAAGACCAAAACTGCAATTTCATCAGAGTTAGGTGAGGTGCAAGCAGGAAATTTTGGTTATGGAACAGTTAACAGAACAGTAGCAATTACAGAACAGTTCATCTCAAGTAGTTACAGAACAGCTTATCTGGGCTGTTCAGTTGCAGAACAGTTAACAGAACAGTAACAATTACAGAATAGTTTATCTCAAGCAGTTACAGAACAGCTTATCTGGGCTTTCCACCAAGCAGGATGTGGTTAACTGCTTACTGGAAGGTTGGGTCAGTCATGTGGAGGAGGGGTGAGAGAGGGAACTGAGACGCAAAATGGGGGAATCCATTATACTTGGAGTCACCATAGTAGGTTTGCTAACAGACATTTCAAGGGAAAGGGGAGAAAAGAATGTACATAGGCCCTAAAACAGGTATTGTTTGTTGGTAAGAGTAGATCTGTAGAATGTAGAGTTTTGATTGATGTACTCAATTTATTCTGGGAATTTTATAGAGCTTTTCTCATGTTACTAGGCACCTACAAACATTCTATAAAACAAACTTCCCATGAAAAGTCATTGGATGAATTGCATAATAAGTAGTTTATCAAATGCTTTGAGTGTTTCAAGGTCAAGGGAGTATAGTCTTAAATTTTGCTGGAATTGACTTGATAATCTTTGTAAACCAGAGAGAATGAACTCAATAGAAAGGGGACTATGCAAAGATAGAAACCTGTAAAGCATTGTTGTATAGGAAGGTAGCAGTTAATAGAATTTGTTTTAAAAGGAGAAACAGGCAGATCTTAAGATGGCAACTGAACACATTGGACAATGAGAGCCTCCACAAAAGCAAGTGTCCATAAAGACTCTGCATAAACAGGCATGTGCTGGTGGGAGAGTGAAAGTTCGTCTGAGGGGAGACTCAGATTCATGAACCCAGGCCCCCCCTCTGAGGGTTACTGCAAGCCCCTTCCACCCTGAGATAGGAGTGCAGGGGTGCAAAAGACCATCTGCTGCTTTCAGGACTCTCCTGAGAAGAGCCTGCCAATTCCAGCTGATTTTCATTGCCTGACACCTGGCCCACACTATCTCCTGTTATAGTGGATCAGCTGAAGCCCTGGATCTGATCAGTGGAGAGAGAGGACTGGGGAGAGCTGGAGAGGTGCCCCATGCCTGGTGAGGAGATGCTGATTTCAGTCATTTTCTCTGTCCCAGGATCAGGCAGAGACATGCATTGCCCCGCCCAGCTCTGCCTAGCTCTGCCCAGCCTTCAATTTGGGACCTAAGGGCCAGGCAGAGATTTGCGTTGCTCAGCCCACCTCCCCACAGCCTCCAACTTGGGACCTAAGGTAATCTCATCAAACTAGGAGAGACAGAAACCCCTCCCCCATGCTGGACCAAACATAGACAGGTCTGGTCTGAGTGGCAGACTTGACAGGCAGAAAGTCGGAAGAGTTCAGATCTGATCCACCCTTCTTCCAAAGTAGGCCTGGGACATCTGACCCGAGCTGTAAGCAACCCTATCTGCCTGTGCAGAGAGGAGAGGGGAGGGGCTCAAGATCAGAGCTGAAAGGATGTTGGACTCAAGGAATGACCTCAGAGCAAGTTTGTTTCCTTGTTATAATATTTTTTATTTTTTGTCTGTTTGTTTTGCTCATTTTTGTTTGTTTTTTGTTTTAGTTTTTTCTCTTTCTTCCTGTTTTTGATAACATTTTCGTACTTGCTTTGTTTTTGTTATTTTACTGATTTTTTTCTTTCTATTCTTTTTTTTTTTTGAGTTGGAGTCTCACTCTGTTGCCCAGACTGGAGTGCAGTGGCCGCTTCTGGCCACCACAGCCTCTACTTGCTGGGCTCCAGCGATCCTTCTGCCTCAGCCTTCCAAGTAGCCGGAATTACAGGCATGCGCTACCATGCCCAGCTGATTTTTTGATTTATTGTAGAGATGAGGTCTCGCTGCCCAGGTGGATCTCGAACCCACAGGCCCAGGCAATCCACTCACCTCAGCCTCCCAAAGGTGCAGGATTACAGGCTGAGCCACCAAGCCCGGCTTTTCTTTCTATTCTTTAGACTTCATGTCTGTGTATGGGAAGAGTACATCAATAAACAGGTTTTGGTTGGACTGTGTTTTTGTATGATTATCTGTATGTTTTAGGTTTTTTTTACTACTTGTGTCTCTTTTCACTTGTTAGTTGGTATGTCTGTCTGTTTTCCCTCTTACTCTTCTCTTTCTTCATATTCCTCATGCCCTCCCCTTCCTTTTGCCATTATTTTCCTTCTTCTTACCTCGTTTTGCTTCCAGAGAGCAAACCTATATGCCCATTGCATGGGCAGATTGTAAGGCAGTGGGAAGTGGGTTCCAGTGTGCCCATACACCTGTCAGTGAATACTAGGTTCTGTAGATAGACTTGGAATCACAACTCACCCTCAACTAAACCTCAAAACTGCAAAAAGTACATCCCCCAACCACAGTACAGCTTCAGAATTGAACAAAGTCAGAGGATCTGCATTAAGAAGAATAGGAGATGGAATAAACAGGAGTAAAAGCAACCCCACCATCCCTGAACAACAGAATTAAAGAAGAGAGGAAAAAAGTGGGAAGGAGGAAAATCTACACAAACAAAGAAAAACCAAAAGAAGAATTTGGGTCTCACACAGACCCCTGGGAGGTCAGACACTGAGAAAACAGACTTCAGTATGCAAACAATGAAGAGCCCCCAGAATGACTGGTCTCAAACTACAAACCTGGATAGCAAGACATTAATAGAGAGAAAAAAAAAACAATTGAGGGGAGACAAGAGGAAAATATGAAGGAGTTGATAACTGAGATAAAAGCGTAAAGAATACTGTGAATGAAATAAATAACAAACTGATAAGCATGGAAAGCAGAATTAGCCAAGTGGAAGAAAGAATCTCAGATCTTGAGGATCAAAATAGAACTAAACAGTCAAAAACATACAAAAGAAGCTTAAGAAGACAGAAAAAAAACTTCAAGAGATGAGCAATTATTTTAAGAAGTTGAACCTCAGAGTAATTGGAACTCTGGAGGCAGAAAGAGAAACAGAGACCACCCTGGAGCAAACAATCCATGTAATTATTCAAGAAAACTTCCCTCATCTCATCAATGATGCAACCTTTCAAACACAAGAGATTCAGAGAACCCCTGCAAGACAACAAATGAGAAGACCAACTCCTAGACACATAGTAATTTGCCTAAACAAAGTAGGTATAAAAGAAAAAATCCTAAAGGCAGCAGGAGAGAAAGGTCAAACTACCTACCGGGGAAGACCAATTAGAATAGCAGCAGATTTATCTATAGAAACACTTCAGCTAGGAGAGCTTGGAGCCCAATCTTCAAAATTCTCAAAGATAAACAATTTCAACCAAGAATAACCAAGAATAAACAATTTCAACCAAGAATAAGCTAAACTTCATCAGTGAGGGAGAATTAAAATCTTTCTCAGACATTCAATCCCTAAGACCTTATGCTGCCTCTAGACCAGCTTTACAAGAAACACTTAAGAAAATATTAAACACAAAAGAAAGAAAAAAAAGAATGACAATCTTTTTCCCAAGAATACAGGAAAAAGATTGAAAACAACATGAATCAACCCAAAAATCAAAAGAAAGACAACAAACAAACAGGAATAACAACCCTATAAGAACCTCATGACAGGAATAAACTCTCGCATTTCAATAATTTGTCTAAATGTGAATGGACTAAATGCACCACTGAAAAGACATAGAATGGCAAAATGGTTAAAATATCATGAGCCAGCAATATAATGTCTCCAAGAGACTCATCTCACCAGAAAGGACATTGATGGGCTTAAAGTAAGAGGATGGGAAACAAAATTTCAGGCGAATGGAACACAAAAGAAAGCAGGAGCTGTGATTTTAATATCAGACAAAATACTCTTTAAGCTATCAAAATTTTAAAAAGATACAAAAGGTCACTATATAATGATAAAAGTTTCAACCCATCAAAAAGAAATATCCATCCTAAATATATAAGCACCCAACATAGGAGCACCAACTTTCATAAAGCATCATCTAGGCAAACTTAAAAAAGAGATGGACTTGGACACTATCATAGCTGGGGACTTTAATACCCTACTCACAACCCTAGACAGATCATCAAGACAAAAAATCACAAGGAGATCTGGAACCCAATGTGACTCTTGACCAAATGGACTTAATTGATATCTACAGAACACACCACCCAATGACCACAGAATACACATTCTACTCATCACCACATGGAACATACACTAAGATTGATCACATCCTTGACCATAAATCAAGCATAAGCAAATTTCATAAGACTGAAATTCTGCTATGCACCTTCTCAGACCACAGTGGAATAAAAATAAGTTATCAACCCCAACAAAGTTCTATCCAAACCCACAAAGACATGGACACTAAATAGCATGATGCTATGCAACTCCTGGGTCAACATGGAAATCAAAACAGAGGTTAAAATAAATGTGGAAACAAATGAAAATGAAGAAACATCTTACCAAAACCTTTGGGATGCCATGAAAACAGTAGTAAGAGGGAAATTCATATCTCTACAAACACACACTAAGAAAATGGAAAGATCACAAGTCAACAGCCTAACAAGACACCAAAGGAAGCAGAAAAAGCAAGACCACCAAAGCCCTAACTTCAGAAAAAGAATCCAGATCACCAAAATAAAAGCCCCAATCTGGGACATAGAAGACAAAAAGATAATACAAAAAAACAATGAAACAGAAAGCTGGTTCTTTGAAGGAATAACCAAGATTGATGATCCCCTAGCTAGACTGACCACCAAAAAGAAAGAAAAAGCCCAAATAAACCCAATCAGTAGCACAAAAGATGAAGTCACAAGTGATTCTGATGAAATACAAAAGATTATCAGAGACTACTATGTACACTTGTATGGAAACAAACTTGAAAACCTAAAGGAAATGGAGGAGTTTCTGACATTATATAATCTCCCCAGGTTGAAACAAAAAGAAATCAAGAACCTAAATAGACCAATAAAAATCCAGGAAATTGACTATGTCATAAGAAAACAACCTACAAAAAAAAAAAGCCCTGGACCAGATGGTTTTCCAGCAGAATTCTAGAAAACATACAATTGAAAGAATTCCAGGTGATTGAGAAAGATGGAACTCTCCCCAAATCACTTTATGAAGTTAACATCACATTGATACCCAAACCAGGTAAAGATCCAATGAAGAAAGAGAACTACAGGCCAATATCCTTGATGAACATAGATGCTAAAATTCTCAACAAGATCCTAGCAAACCAGATTCAGCAACACATATCAAAAATTATCCACCACTACCAAGTAGGCTTCATTCCTTTGATGCATGAGTGGTTCAACATTCGTAACACCATAAATGTAATTATACATCCATCGACATAGAAACAAAAACCACATGTTTATATCATTAGATGCAGAAAAAGGTTTTGATAAAATCCAGCACCCCTTCTTGATTAAAAACCCTTGAACATCTAGGCATAGATGGAACATAACTCAAAATAGTAAGAGCCATGTACAAGAAACCCACAGTCAGTATGCTGCTAAACAGAAATTGAAACCATTTCCCCTGAAAACTGGAAAAGACAAGGATGTCCACTCTCACCCCTCCTGTTCAACATAGTTTTGGAAGTTCAAGCTACAGCAGTCAGAGAAGAGAAGGCAGTCAGGGGTATCCAAATAGTAAAAGAGGAAATCAAGTTATTCCTCTTTGTAGATGACATGATTCTATACTTTGAAACCCCAAGAGAATCTGTCAAAAATATCCTTGCACTAATAAAGGACTTTGACAAAGTCTCAGTATATAAAATAAATGTGCAAAAGACAATCACTTTTCTAAACACCAATAATCAACAGAAACTCAAATAAAAAGCACAATTCCATTCATAATACACACATACACAAACACACACACACACACACACACACACACACACACACACACACAC
>NW_007076354.1:36210-67763 GCF_000164805.1 Carlito syrichta
CAAATAGGAAAAGAGGAAGTCAAGTTATCTCTCTTTGCAGACGACATGATTCTATACCTTGAAAACCCAAGAGAACCTGTCAAAAACCTCCTTGCATTGATAAAGGGCTTTGGCAAAGTCTCAGGGCAAAAATAAATGTGAAAAGACAATCATATTCCTATATACCAATAATAAACAAGCAGAAACTCAAATAAAAGGCAAATTCCATTAACAGTAGACACACACACACACACACACACACACACACACAAGGAAATACCTTGGCATCTTCCTAACCAGAGATATGAAAGACTTTTACAATGAAAACTACAAAACACTGCTCAAAAAAATCAAAGATGACACAAACAAGTGGAAAAATATGCCTTGCTCGTAGATTGGAAGATTCAACATTGTTAAGATGTCCATTCTATCTAAAGCAATCTACAGATTTAGTGCAATACCCATTAAATTACCAGCAACATTCTTCTGAGACCTAGAAACAACAATACAGGAATTCATATGGAAACATAAATGACTAACAATAGTCAAAATAATACTCAGCAAAAAACAAACAAAACAAAACAAAAAATAAAACAGGAGGTGTCACACTCCCAGACTTTAAACTTTATTATAAAGCAACAATAATCAAAACGGCCTGGTATTGGCACAAGAACAAGCATATAGACCAATGGAATAGAATTGAGATTCCAGAAGCAAAACTTTAATTTCTCAACCAACTCATCTTCAACAAAGCCTCCACCACCAATCACTGGGGAGAGGAGAACCTATTCAGTAAATGGTGCTGGGAAAAGTGGTTGACCACATGCAGAAGATTTAAACGGGACCCCTACCTATCCCCATACACAAAAATCAACTCTAAATGGATCAGAGCCTTAAACATAAAAACCTCAAACTATAAGAACTTTAGAAAATGCAGGAGACACTCTTATGAAAATTGGAACTGGCAACCAATTCCTGATCAAAACTCCAAGTGCCCATGCCATAAGATAAGGTAGACAAGTGGGACCTTATCAAACTGACAGGCTTTTGCAAAGCTAAAGAAACTATCAAGAGAGCAAGGAGACATCCCACAGACTGGGAAAAAATATTTGCCAACTGTATGTATGACAAAGGCCTAATATCTAGGATTTACAAGGAACTCAAATGTTCTGAAAAGAAAAAAACAAACAGCCCCATTACAAAGTGGGCAAAAGATATGAATAGACTGTTCTCAAAAGAAGACATATGAGCAGTCAACAGATACATGAAAAATTTTCAGCCTCACTAGCCATCAGATAAATGCAAATTAAAACTACACTGAGATATGACCTAATTCCAGTCAGAATGGCTGTCATCAATAACTCAAAAAATAACAGATGCTGGAGAGGATGTGACTAAAAGGGAACACTTCTACATTGTTGATGGGAGTGTAAACTAGTACAGCCTCTGTGGAAAACAGTGCGATGATTCCTAAAACTTCTAAAAATCGACCTTCCATATGGCCCCGCAATCCCCCTACTGGGAATATCCCCGGAAGAACTCAAATCACTCTATGAAAAAGATACCTGCACACATATATTTATCGTAGCATTGTTCACAATAGCAAGAACATGGAACCTACTATGCTACCCATCAAAAGAGAACTGGATTAAAAAATGTGGTACATATACACAATGGAATATTAGACAGCCATAAAGAAGGACAAAATCATGAACTTTGGAGCAACCTGTATGGACTTAGACTCTATAATACCGAGTGATCTTTCACAGAAACAAAGAACTGAGTATCACATGTTCTCACTCATAAGTGGACCTTGAACAACCACGGTACTACTATAAGAAAAGGATTGACAATTTCGGCAAACTGCGGGGGCATGGGTGGTGGGGAGGAGGGATTGGCAGTAGTGGTAAGGGGGGAAAGGGGGGCATACCTCATCAACAAGTGTAACTGCACAATTAATATTTGTATACCTAACCCTGAATTGTACCCCACAATTTAAAAAACAAAACAAAAAATTAAAAAAGGAGAAGCATCTTATTGACTGCCCCCCCAAAAAAGAAAATAAATAAGATGTTGGGTATAGACATCAACGCCACATACATTTTACATAATTAAAATGAAATTAATTTTAAGAAACATTAAAGTAATCCCCCAATGCTGAAGAATTGAACCTTACTGTCCATCAAGCTGGTTGCATAACCATACAAAACTAAGCCATCTAAACTATTTTGATATATGTTAGGGATGAAAAAAATAATTAGGAAATCTTAAACTTTTTTTCTCTAGTTTCGTTATTGGTAATAATGAAATATGTTGTGATTTCATCAATATCTTAACAACCAAGGTTTTCAATATAAGGTTAAAATACAACCATATAAAATTTGAACATAAAAACACTATAATTTTACATTTAAATTGGAAATATAAACATATATTTATTGTTTGTTTTTATCTTTAAAATGCTTTTTTCTTAGCTTTGTCTTGTAAGTAAGGCTTATGAACAATGGAAAACCCTGTAGCAATGGTTCCTCTAGTGCCTGCTTGTGATAGCTAAATACTATTTTTCATGAAAGGAAACTAGGTGCTAGGATTTGGGTCTGGTACAGGGCATGTATGCAATGAGTCTGGGATATCTTATTGCTTTAGAAAGCAGAGAAGCTCTCAGAAAACACCTGGGATGTTTCAAAAAGATCAAGGATTTATATAAAGGGCTTTCACTGGCTAGTCAGGATAATTTGAACATGAAAGGGAATGACCATAATAGATTGAAACTTATCAACTAGGAATACCTATGATAAAATTCACAAAACAACCAAAAACATTTTGTCATATTTGGGAGTTATTTTGGCACCAACTTATTAGTCTGAAACTCAATCAAAAAATTAATCAAGAATTTGTCCTGCTTACCTTCATGCATTGTATTTCAGGGCAATGAAATGGTGAGGAGGCACTATTCTTATTTGGACAATTGTTGGCAATAAATTCACAAGTGATGATGGATTTAGAAAATTACCATTTGAACTTCCTAAAGGGGAAAGTAGTTCTATGAAAAAATTATCAATGGATATAAAAACTAATAGATGAAGAAAAATTTTAATGCATGAATCACACTGAAAACACTTGAATCTAATAATCAATTTTAACACCTCTAAAATAAAAGTAGGGCAACCATTCATGATGTGTTTCCTGTGATTTAGCAGAAGGTATATAAGTATACAGTATCATCTATGAAGTGTAAAGTATTCCTGCAAAAAGAAAATAAAATATAAACAATAACAAACAAAACACCTGAATTTAATCAAGCATTTATATCTAACTACCAGTTTTCAGGAAATGTGGGAAGTAAAGGATGTTAAACATCATGGGAAAACAATCAGCTACATCAAGAACATGAGACCTTGTACTGGAAAAATGATCCACTATCTTTAAAAACTAAATGGCTTGGCCAGTTGCAGTGGTTCAGTCTGTAATCTCAGCACTTTGGGAGACCAAGGTGAGAGGATTGCCTGAACCCGAGGGTTCGAGACCAGCCTGGACTACTTGGTGAGACTTTGACTCTACAATAAATCGCAAAAACTAGCCAGACGTGGTGAAATGCATCTGTAGTTCCAGCTACTTGGAAGACTGAGGCAGAAGGATCACCTGAGCCCTGCAGGTCGAAACTGCGGTGGCCATGAGCGTGCCATTGCACTTCAGCCTGGGTGACAAGAGTGAGACACCAACTCAAAAAAAAAAAAAAAACCAAAAAAACAAAACAAAAAAACAAACCCAAAACCTAAATGGCAGCACTAAAGATGAATTTTAGTAGGATCTAGAATGGAGGCTTCTGAATGTTAGAATTCTAGGGGTATAACAAATGTCGTATAACAAATGCATACATAAAGATAGTAGGAAAAAAACTTTATGGGGACCAGAAACAAAAAGCAAAAGGTTGAGGCCTGGGAGGAGACCAACTGGTAGAAAAGGGGGGGGTTGTCGATAGAATAAGTAGAAAACCTGTGACATATTTATGCACATACATAAACATACACATCATGCTACATACATAAACGTGTTGCTGCATGGCAAGAGTGATGCCATTCTGAAGTGAAGCCACGAGGACCAATGTTGTGCCTCCACATACCTAGGTGTTCTTCAATACAGGCTTTAAGCAATGGCTGTAGTGTAAATTTCTCCTAATAAAGATGCTTATCTAACTTCCTCAGTGGTCATGAGTTTCACAAGAGGGCCTGAGACATGACCAGCTGCATGTTTTGCCCCAAACACATGCTGTGTAAGGAGTAATTTCTGAAGGGTGGGTGTGAGATCCACTGTCTCTTGGCCATCCAAGACATTGCTTCTGTTGGTAAGTCCCCATTAAATGTTTATTTCTGAGAAATTGGATTTGTCACCCTCTCTTTTCAGTTTCTCAGCACCATCAGCCTTGTGGGGGTATGTTTGTATGTACCTGCTGACCATGGAAAACTGAAATTTAAGTTGTAGGGGAAGAAAACCGAGAATGTGAGAAAGAAATAATGATGAGAAGTCAGGCTCAGGTAGAATATTGAAGCAGGTAACTTGTAAGGTGGAACAGTTTGCAAATGGTATTGTTTATTCTGTGTTCCTATGAATGAGGAACTAGGGACTGAAGTTCAAAGGAGGTAAAGGCTTTGGTGTGAAGGAGTTTTAAGGTTAAGACTGTTTTTTATGAGCTATCTATATAACTTTGAAAAAACCAAGGATGAAAGAAGAAGCTGGTGTAGAAAGAAATTGTACCACAGAATCTAGAGATTTTGTTGCTTTAAATAGAGTTCTGAAGATGCTGTAATGTTGAGATGTCACGAGTTTCAAAAGAGGATGATTTTTGGTTGGAAGATAGAATAACAATAATCTGAAAGGATAATGGGAAATCAGGAGAGTATCCAGGGGAAAGGTTGAGGAAAGTTCAGAAGGAAAGGGGGTGGGTTGGTTCTCCTGCACCCATGTACATTTGACAAGAAATGATTGAGTAGTTTTCTCAGGAGAAGACAGTGTTTAGGTCATCAGATGAGAGAGAGGTGAGAGCTAGCCTTTAGTTAAAAGTGGGCTAGGTACTATGATAAATGTTAAGGATCCACCTTTAAAATAATAATAAGACAAATTACAATGAAATAAAAACACATTTTAGAAAAAAATTAAAATAAAATATTAAAAGAGTGGACTAGGTACAGAGCTTGTTAAAAAGGATGCACTCAGAGCATTTTAAAAAATAATAGAAATAGGTTTTCTCATAAATGAGTGAAAATATGGAGAGAAAAATTTTCAATAAGATATATAGGCAAGCATGGACATTAGGAGATAACTGAGTAAATTTCAAAAGTATAAAGCATATAGTATTTGGAATTGAACCCCCACCATATTTGCCCTTTCTTTATGGAGATAATTATGGTGGGCAGACAGAAGACTGAAAGATAGAAAGCAAATGAGCTAACAAGTGACTTCTGACAAAGTATACCTTCCCCACTGACTCACTGTGGTGCTTGAAGATGTAATTGTATGAAGCCATAAACAGGACCTAAAGCAACTACAGACATAGGAGCCTGGGATCATCCAACATACCAGACCAAGGAATACACTCCAAGGCTGAGAAATAATTTTACTTGTTGAACTAAATTTTTGTTAATTGAGATGCATTTGCCTACACTCAGCCTCCTACTCCTAGAACATTTAAAAAACACACAGTGCTATCTCCAAGTTTAAAATTTGTTCCATTTAACTCATTTTAATAATGCCTATTGTATGTGGAACTTACTACTGGAAGAGTACCAGGCACATTTTCAGCACTCAATGAATGGTGAATATTGCCTATTCTATTACTATTTCTGTCACCACTACCACTCACCTACTCCCTGATCAGAAACTTTGTAGCATTATTCTTTGGTTCCTCCAAATGTATTCACTGAGCCATGGCTTTTCAATTACTTTTAATTCCCTATAATGCAAAAAGCAATGATAAAATTTACTAAATAAATAAAAAGAACCCTTCATTTTTTAATTTATACCAGATCTATTGAGACTTTTGTAAATTTTTAATACCTGTGTAGAATATGATTTACATATAGAGAAAACCAGAGGTGATTCCAGAAGAAAATGGGGTTAAACACACTTATTACCTAAGTAACTTGCTCTATACATTGGAAAAACATACATGTGATTTAAATTTATGACATGGCAAAATTAAAAATTACTATTGGATAATCACAGTTGTTTCTGGATTAGTCTTAAAACTCTAGTATTAATTTGGAATTATAAGGGCTTATGGCATCACAATGATTAATTCATAATAATATATGTTAATGAATATACAAATGCAAGAAACATAAAGTGATCTTAGAGTTTTAAATACCCAGAGTTTCAGAATGGATCCTGTTGGCTGGTTAGCTGACTAGAGAGTTTTACTTTTTTTAAATTATACTTTTGTTCAGGAAGTCTTCCAAGTATTAAATCTTTCAAGTATCTGCTGACATGCTGTTTTAAGATTTCAGAGATTAATACAATCTTGATAGAAAATGAAAATTAAAAGCCATATAGTCCAATGACCTCTAACCTCCTAGCAATTCTGACCTCATAAAAATAACTTACATATATTAGGGACTCACAGTAACTCTGTAAAGTAAATAGAATGATTAGTTTTATAGATGGAGAAACTGAAGGTCAGACAGGTTAAGCAATTTCCCTTCTGATTTGAGATTATTTCATTATTTCATGACACATTTTTCCTATTTAAGGCCTTCAGTATGTATGTTCAATAGATGGAACATATTAGCAGCTTAATATGTAGAACAGTTAATGAAGTTAATTCGTTATAAGCCTACTATTTGTTTTAATATACAGTCAGTGATGATAGAATGGGCACAGGACATAGAGTCAAGAAACTTAGGTGTAAGTTTCAGATCAACGTTTTGACATTGGGAAATAAAGATATTTAACCTCCTAGTCCTTAGATGACTCCCATGTTGAATAGGAATGATAATATTTGCTTTAAGAAATTGTTACCGAATAAATTGCTGTTTGTGAAGGTGCTTGTGAATGACAATGAATGAGTGGAATGGATGATGGATGTTGTTATCCACACAGTTATATCAGGAAGCACATAGGTTCCAAACAGTGCTTTTAATTTCCCAGTGCTTTTTCCTGTGTGACCAAGGGACTAGGAGATACACAGTTAAACTTTGGAAGAACTGTCTGGAAGGAATACAAAATAAGTTTCAAAAAGCCAGTTGGAATTTAATAATGCATGAAAAATATACCAAAGGGAGGAGGAATCAATTAGGAAGCAATTAAGGAGATTGCAATTACAATGCAGCTTAATAAAGTCCAAAAAATATTAGACTACAAATTGAAGGTAGAGTACTTACCTTTGTAAGAAAAGAGAAGTGGAAATAGAGTTTCGAAGACAGATCCTATAAAAGCAGAGTAACAAGGAAAAAAAAAACTATATTGCATTATCTTTTCCTCCCTTGTTTGAATTTCAAACATCATTCATTTGTTGACACTCTTCTAAGCACTTCTGCTCAGCTCTGTTATTAAATTTTTGGATTTCCTAATATTTAAAAAGCTAACTCATAATTCCCCAAACAAAAAGTATAAATGGTTAGTGAACTCCTGAAAAATGGTCAACTATCTTAAAAATTAAAAAATTGCAAATTAAAATAAATATCCCACTTTGATGAAAAAATTAGGAACAAATTTTAAGCAGGTTTTTAAACCTGCTCTCTGTTGATATTTGCATTTGGTAATCCTGCATAATATTGAACAATTATTTGAAGATCAGCAACTCCTCAATACATGACTGTCAAACAAATGTGATGTACAGAAAGGAGCTCTGGAAAAGAAATTAGGAGACTCAGTGAATTAAGGCTCAGCTCTGATAATGGGGTGATGAGAACTCAGGTTGAGATTCAGTTGCTATTTTTTAGCAACCTACTACATGAGAGGTGAAAAATTTATATTACAAAGATAATGTTCACAGTAATCTCTGCCTCTTGTCATACTTCCATTTGAGCATGGGGAGAAGCAAGACTGAGGAATTATACATCTTTCCCAAGTTTAGGGTTTGGTGAAAATTATGCAGGCTATATGTGTGAGGGGGTTTTGAAAAGTAAATACCATTATCGTCCTTTAAAAAATAAACCCATTTAAGCAATATTTAATGTTAAAATTTTCAAAAAAATATAAATCATGCATGCACTTAAAATTTGTCAATAGTGAAAAATAGTAAGAAATGTTGAATATGTTTTAAATGTTCACATTTCATTTTTGTCTTAAAATAATAGCTAAAATTGTAATCATAATATTTATAAACTACCTAATTTTTATTAGATTTGAGTAGGTTTTCATTTTTTGGAATATTTATATGATTTCCCCAATCAATCATTTAAAGTCTTTAGACATGTCCAGACTCAGAAGGATCTGGCTGCCCAACTTAGAGTCTGCTCTATAAGCTTTGATACCTTATCTTTTCCACTTCAGTTTGATATGTAAAGTATTTTGTTGCTTATCTTCTTTTACTTTTGCTAATATAATGTGTACGTACATTTTTCATATTTGTTTAATGTGTGAGTCTTTTCCCCAGTGTTTGTTAATGCATTCTGTGGAGCAAAAACTATATTTTATTTTACTTTTTTTTAAGTAGTATGCACTTTTCTTCAGTACCACTTTATGACAGAGTTCTGGATATATTGCAGGCCAGTCCCCTAATGCTTGGGAAATCAGGAAGAATCAAAAATCTGGAATCATAGAATTGGAAGAAACTGTGAGGTAACATAGAACCTACTTATTCCCTGATTTAGCAGTTTGCCTGTCTACACCCCCAAGACCCTCTAATATCTATTTTAAGCCCTGACTATAATTCCACCAAGTTTCTGGGAACAATTTTGGTCCTAGGCAGAGAGGGATTTGGGGGAACTCAATCACAATAGAAAGTCAGGTCCTTCAGTATCCAGACCATTGTTTGTAGGCTACTTTTGACTTTTCCATCCGTTTAACATTCTTTGAGTTTCTGCCTTATTACCACATTATAGTGTCTTATCAATTCCTGGGTTCCTGCCTTGATAATCTTCTATGACTCCATTTATTCTATACAAGGTATCACCTACTTTTCTTGAGACAGTCCTGTGAATTGGAAAGAGCATTGACTTTGGAATTACACACACCCAAGTTTGAATTCTTACTTCATTATTCTCTGCGGTGTGATCACAGATATAGCTTTATAAAATTGAGTTATCTGACCTCTGAAATAGAATAAATTTTGTGTAACTCAAAGAGTTGTAATATAAATTAAATAAAATTGAAACTTTAATTTTCTTTAACTAAAAAACCTATAATTTTTAAACTAAAGAAACACTAATGTCTTTTCACTTTTTTTCTTTTCTCTCATTCACCTAACTTAGAAATTAGAGCATTTTTCTACCCTTCAGGTATATTTGTCATCTTAGCTGTGCACTGCAATGTCAAGCCTACTCCCCATGCTAGCCTGTCTATGTGTTCCAAGGTAGGCAGTCACCTTTTTTCTTATATCCCCTAGAAACTTGTATAAGGTAGGCAGTCACCTTTTTTCATATACCACTAGAAACTTGTATAAAAGTCAGAGACAAAATAAAGTACAGTAATGGTTTAAATATTGCAAGAGCTTCATTCCAAGATTTCATGTAGTTATTGCTTAAATTATGATGTAAATATTTTATTTTGCTGCTATGTACAATACAATGTATATGTAATTATTTAAAATACAGCTTAAATATCAAATATAAATGAGAAAAAGTTAATTTTTCTTGAAACTGTTTTGCTCAGATTATTTGAAAAGGCAATAAAAATGCTAATTGTAACATTAGACGCAAAATCATAACGTTAATCATTTTGCAAAGTAATTTGCAACTTTGGAAAAATGTTGTAATGATAATATGAACTACTAGCCTCCTTTTTATAAAAAAAAATTGTTTTACTTTAGGACACTGTAAACTTTTGTTACATATAAATTACTGGGATACTTTTATAATGCCCATTGTCAAATTATAATTTTAAGTATCACTGACAATTTTTTTAGAGATGCTGCCTTCATTTCCTCTCTCTACAATGCTCATTCCCCCAAACACGTTTGCTGAAGTTGCCTCACATTGAAGAGAAGAACTGATTCTGTTTTTTTTCAACTCCATTATCATGGTGTCATGTTGGTAGGCCAGGACTGGAATATTTGCAAAATAAAAATAGTAAATGCTACAAATTAGAAACGTTTCTGTCATTTTTTTTTGAGAACTCATTGTGAAATTTTCAAAATTAAATTGTACACAATTGATTTGATAATTTTTATTGCTGTACTTCCTGGAGGTGCTTAATTATTACTTGCTAGATATTTGATTAATAATTGTTATTTCCTTAACTGTTCTAGAGGAAATGTGGAGTGGAAACAGAATGATGAGGCTCTTGGATATGGACAATCTGTAAATAAGTCATATTTTAAAATATTTTAAGTATATAATACTTTCTTAACTTTGAGTTCTAAGCAGAAAATTGTCTCAATTTAACACATTTAAAACTGTTGCAATTATTTACATTGGGTTAGAGTACAAAGAGGAGTTAGAAACTTGAATTTATAGTGAATGTAAATCTATTTGCTGCATTGCATATAGATTTTTATTGTTGTAAACACTTCAGCAACCTATCTTCAAAACCATATATTTGAAAAGAGAACACCCAAATCATTATATTTTCCTATGTACTTTTTAAATGAACTTAGTTTTTCACTGTTTTGTTAAAATAGGAAACTTGGTTTTAAAGTATAGGTTATATTTCATGATTTTGTCAGTGTTGAAAGCAACTATGTTTGTTTTTGTGTTTATATACATCATTTAAATTTTATGTCTCAGGCACATGAAATGAGTAATTTTGGAATTTAAAATAAAACTGCAATTATTTATTCCCTTTCTCTTTTCTTACTCTGTGTAGTATAAATGACAGGATGTTATCAAAACGGAATAAAAAAGGGAAAGAACCGCTCCCCCAGAATGTTGTACTCTCTTTTCACTGACTGCATAACCTTGTGCAAATAGTTTAAACTTGTTTAGAAGCTACTTATGATAAATAAAATAGGGGCATTGATTTCCACTTCAGTTAACAAAATTTAAGAGATAATGTATATGAATTAATATTGCTAGCTAACCTGTAGAGTAGTACCTATGTGCTAGTATGTTTATAAGTGGTTTCTTCTTTCTCACTACAACCTTTTAGGTTCAACCTATTATTATTTCCATTGTACAGATAATTAAATTAAACTGCAGAAGTTAAACAAATTGCCTAAAGTTGCAGAGCTGGTAAGTAGCAAACCTGAGTTATGGTTAAGAACACATTTGCTCTTCATCACTATTCTGCTGCCAAGTTTCTCAGCAGTACTATTGGCATTTGGGGTTGAATAATTCTTTGCTTTGAAGAACTGTCCTTTACATCGTATGAAGTTTAATAATATCTCTAGCCTCTATTCATGAGGTGCCAGTAGCACCCTCACCCACAAATGTGACAGCTAAAAATGTGTCACACCTTGCTCATGTGACTAGGGAAGAAAATCACCCCTGGTTAAGAACTACTACTCTACTGCCTATTGCTTCATAAGACTGTACAATGTATAATTTTTGACTACCAGAAATTAACATCAGTGAAAAGTATTTTAAAGAAATGTTGATTTTCTACTTTGGACATCAGAAACTCAAATAAAATTTATGCTTCTCTGTATTAAAATATCTCCCAGGTCAGGCTGGCTCAGTGGTTCAGCCTGTAATCCCAGCACTTTAGGGAGGCCGAAGTGAGTGGATTGCTTGAGCCCGCAGGTTCAAGACCAGGCTGGGCAACTTGGAGAGATCTGTCTCTACAATAAATCAAAAAATTAGCTGGGCGAGGTAGCATGTGCCTGAAGTTCCGGTTACTTGGAAGGCTGAGGCGGGAGGATCACCAGAGCCCAGCGTGTCGATGCTGGGGTGGCGGTGAGCGTGCCACTGCACTCCAGCCTGGGTGACAGAGTGAGACTCCAATTCAAAACAAACAAACAAACAAACAAAAAAACCCCTCACAGGTTTATTAAATAAGGGTGCTAAAAAGATAACAAAGGATTTTTTTTAGAATTATTAAACCTATTACAGAAAATAGTTTTTCTTTACTATTCATACTTATACACTGAACAATAAACCAATACTTATACACTAAACAATAAACAAAAAGTTGTGATTATAATAAGAATAATGTGATAATGTGATGGCGATGAGCGATGAGGATGATTTGCCTATGTTAAAAGTAGGTTATACATATTATTGCATTTAATATGAGGTACGTCACCCTATTGTCATTATAATCTGAATGCTATAGATTATGGAACTGAAGACCAGAATGGTAAACTCTATTTCCCAAAACTAACCCAACTAGTGAGTATGGTGGAGCTGACTAAGCTTTTCTACTTCTGCTCCATCTAACTCTTTGTAGCTATGAATTTCTCAGTTATAACCTGGGTTTGTGATTTATGGCATTCAGAGAGGGTATTTTTAAACCTCTTTGGTGATAATAATCACTTTTTACTTGTATTCTAAGTATACTCTAGAGGACTATTTTCTGCTTTTCATTGTTTGGCAGGTATACTTTTGTTCATTATTTAATCTCTTTATGTTCCATATCATTAATAACGACCTGACTCCAAGAAAACAAGAAAGTGGAATTGCACAGGAATTAATATTGGCATCCTCTGAAAACTCATAGTACACTTGTGATTCCCTAAGTGTTTTAAACAAAAAATGAGAAGCAACAATAAAATAAAACACACTACTTTTGCATCTGTTAGGGTTCTTGTGCATGACAGAGACAATTAGATCTAATAATAAAAAATATTAAATAGCTTACAATATCTTTAAATGAGCCAGAGAAATAAGAAGTTAGGACCAATGCAGTCAAGTACAACATACTCAGGAAAGGCATACAACTATACAATGAGACTATTCTTTAAAACAAACAAATAAACAAAAAAGAAACACTACCACCACTGTCTGCCTCTACACACCTATAATAGGATTAGATTTCTAAAATTGAACTCCAGTTACCCCATATACAACAAATGTTTTTAACCATCCGCTTGTCCAAAGAGTTTGTACTATAATCACCAGCAAATAATAACTCTCTTACCATGGTAACTTTTGCATCCAAGTCATAGATACGCGTGTCTGCTTTGTAGAAATTAAGCTATCTGCTGCACTGTAGCTGCAACAATCTGAGAAATTGATTTGACTTTTCTTGTCTCTATAATACAAGAATGCTAGAAAAAGAATGACATAAGTGCAAAATGAGCCAATTTATAGTACTTGTCATAATTGTTATATGGACTTATAGAAATAGAACCATGTCATCTTTCTCTTAGTGCAAAAATCTTTAAGGCATAATCCATAACAATTTAATCCTTATAAACTGGAAAACTCTGAATACATTGTCTTGTCCATAGTAGTGTTCAAATAAGTATTTGTTGAATTAGGTTAAATATGCAGTGCAACTTTAGGGTACTTTAAGGGAAAAGAAAACTTATTTATTGAATGACTTTATACACCAATCATACCTATTCTCCCCTACAACCATACATAGATTAGAATACTGGACATCAGTAATTATATAATTGTGTGAGAACCTTCAACTTGTAAATAGAAGAACTATCTTAATTTTTCTTTCTAAAAACACATGGTTTCTCATTGAATTGATTTACTTCCCAACTACTTGGGTTATGGGATATATTTACATATCCATGTAAGTATGATTTTAGGTTGTGAGTGCATAGGTAATGGAAAGTGAACTGTAATAAAGCTGAAATCAAATAAATTTCAACTTTTTTGTCTCTGAATTTCTGAAGGGAAATCTGTTCCTGAAAATAATCTTCTCAAGGGAAGATTAAAAACAAAAACATGATTTACTTTTGGAAATTTCCTGGAGGAATTGATGTAACTACTCATATGAAATTTTTCCTAAAAATTTGGTCTTGAAAACATAAAAGGAAATGTCAGAAATTACCTGGTAATATTTCAAAAATAACAATTTTTTTTACTTAGGCATTTACATATAGATTCTCTTATTGTAACCTCTCTATTCACAATGTATTTCTGATTTTTTTTGCATGAAATGTGTCTCTAACTTGGAACATGTTGTATGAAATGCATGTTTAACTGTTTTACATTGTATGCATGTGTTTTCTCAACTCCAGAATCATTATACAAAAACTTTCACCAACAAGAGTTAAAGCCTGACAATATTATTAGTAGAGAAATTCAAGAATGCAATCTGTCACAGAACTAAGTCATGCAAGAAGGTGAGGTTATTTCAATGAGCATTGTGGTAAATTAAGAAAATACAGTAAGAAATAAGGGCTCTGTAAGTGATTTAAAGAGATACGACTAATGATCAAGTTTTAAATACAGAAGAAATACAGAGACAGGAAACAAAAGTAAAATTACTAATCTCCAGTATTCTAAACTGCAACATGAGAATCTAAAAGTAGACAAAGAATTTATAGAATTGATACCAAAAATGTAAACCATAAAATTAAAAAAAATAATTTATTAGACTTCATAAAAATTATTTTGCTTCAATAGGGGCAAGTTCGGAGAATTAAAAGATAAACTTATACCGGCAGAAGACAATTGCAAACCACATATATGACAAACGACTAGTTTGAATCTAGAATATATATAGTTTGAGTTGGAGTCTCACTCTGTCGCCCAGACTGGAATGCAGTGGCCACTCCTGGCCACCGCAGCCTCAACCTGCTGGGCTCCGGCGATCCTTCCGCCTCAGCCTTCCAAGTAGCCGGAATTACAGGAATGCGCTACCATGCCCGGCTGATTTTTTGATTTATTGTAGAGATGAGGTCTCGCTGCCCAGGTGGGTCTCAAACCCGCGGGCTCAGGCAATCCACTCACCTCAGCCTCCCAAAGGCGTGGGATTACAGGATGAGCCACCGAGCCCGGCTTAGAATATATATTTTTTAAAAATCTCAAAACCCAACAGTAAAATAACACCACACAAAAAAATCCAATTAAAACGTAGGCTCTAGAAATGAACAGACATTTTTCTAAGAAAGATATGCAGATGGTCACTAAGCATAGGATATTGAACACCATTAGAATTTCAGAAAATGCAAATTAAAAGCACAGTGAAATGCCACTGGAGGGGGAAACTGGGTAGAGGGTACATAGGATATCTCTGTACTGCTTCTTACAATTGTATGTGAAAGTCCAGTTATCTCAAAATAAAATATTAAATTTTTAGAAGTTATGTAAACTTTACAAATTATCATGCTAGAGTATAACAAAAATTATTCCAGGAAAATGTTCTAGGAAAATTCATTGTTATGCCAACCAACTGATAGTATGTGTCACAAGTATGCCTATGAAAGAAAAGGTATAAAGTTAGGGAAGAGCTTATAGAAAAGTGGGATTTGATCTACTCCTTGAAAAATAAAAAAGGGAATAACTTAGAAACTTGTGAGGGGAATTGCATCAACCAACATGGGGTGTCCACCTTGGAGAAGGGAATTTGTATGGAAGGGTAGGTTAAGTAAAGTGATTTTTTTTAAGGTTTGTATTTTTGGTATCAATTCTATAAATCCTTTGTATACTTTTAGATCCCCTAAATTTTCTTCTATAATTTTTTTCTATACATTTTAGAGTTATACGTTTAGGCCCATGATTCATTTAATTATCATTTGTATAACATATGAGACGTAGATCACAGTTCTTTTATCCTTTCTAGGGATGTCTAATTGTTCCAGCACAATTTGTTGAAAAAACTGCCTTTCTCTTTATTTAATTGCTTTCCTACATTTGTAAAAAATAATTTGGGTACATTTATGTGGATCTATTTCTGGTCTCGTTATTTAGTTCCATTGATTTCTGTTTCTCTACTTCTGCCGATACCAAATAATCTCAAATACTGTAGCTTTGTAGTAAGTTTTAAAATTCAGTATTGTAGATTTATTTTTTATATTTTATTCTTCCTCTTTGATATAGGACAACTCTATTCTAGTTCCTTTGTCATTCCATATAACTTTTAGAATAATTTTGTCGATATTTTTTAAATGCTGGAACTTTGATAACAATTTTGGGATTACAGGATGAGCCACCGATGTTGAGTCTCTCAATCCATGAACATGATTTCTTTCTTTGTTTATTTAGATCTTCAATTTCTTTCATCAATTCTGTGTAGTTTCTTAACATACAAGTCTTATATGTGTTTTGTTAAATTGACATCTTAGAATTTCACTTTTGGGTGACTGTAAATGGTACTAAAGTTTTAATTTTAGTTTTCATGTGTTCATTTCTGGTATACACAAATGCAATTAGTTATTTTGTGTTGTGTCATGTCTTGTGAACTTGCTGAACACAATTATTAGTTCTAGGAGTTTTTCTTATAGATTCTCAGGGATCGTCTATGTAGACATATCATTTTCAAATAAGGACAGTTTTATTTCTTTCCTTCTGGTCTGTCTGCATTTTATTTCCCTTTTTTGTTTTATTTCACTAATTGAAATGTTGAGGCTTTGTCATAGTGTATAGTTCTTTTTAGGTTGAATTCTATTTGCTAATTTTTATTAAGAGTGGTTGAATATATATTTATTTAGAATAGTGAGCTGTAGGTTGTTTTAGTACTGTTCTTGTTTGCTTTTAGTGTACGTGTAATCTCAGCTTCATAAAATGAATTGGGAAATGTTCCTCCCCTTTTTATTTTCTGAAAGAGATAGCATAGAATTGATGTTAATTCTTTTAGAAGTGCTTATTAGAATAATCCAATGGAATGATCTGGGTATGGAGATTTCATTTTGGGGATTTAAAATTTATGAAATCAAGTTATTTAATAACTTGTTATTAAGTTTTGTTGCCTTAAAAAAAAACATTGCTTAACCTACCCTTCCATACAGTATTCAAATTAGCTATTTAATATTAGGTTGGTTGAAATTGTTTGTGTTTTTTGAGGTATTGGTCTATTTCTTTTAATATGTCAAATTCATGTTTACAGAGTTCATAGTATTCCTTTATTATTATTTTTATGTCTATATAGTCAGTATTGATATACTTTGTTCCCTTCTTGATATTGGTAGTTGCTGTCATTAATCTTTATTACACTGTCAGTCTTGCAAGAGATTTGTCAATTTTATTGATCTTTCAAAGAACCAGATCTTTTTTCATTGTTCTCTATTTTTTCTTGGTTTCAATATTATTGACTTCTACTTCTATTTTTATTATTTACTTCTGCTTGCTTTGGGTTTATTTATGCCTCTTTTTTTCTAGATTCTTTAGATGAGAGATTAGATTATTGCTTAAAGAAGTTTCTCTTTCATAATGTATATATTCATTGTTGTAAGTTTCCCTCTCAGTACTGATTTAGTTGTATTGTATACATTTTGACATGTTGTATTTTATTTTCTTAAGTATTGAATTTTATTACAGTGTTTTCAATACAAAGATTTTATTCTTGAAAAGGAAGAAGTATGGTGATGAGAAACAGATTCATGGTTGTCAGGGTTTAGGGTGAGGTGTGGTGGTGACTACAGAGGGGTACCACAAGGGAACTTTTGGGAGTGAAGGAATAGTTCTGTATCCTGATTGTGTTGATGTGGTTCCACAAATGTATGTATGTGTTAAAACTCAGAACTATGCATCAAAGAAAGATATGTTGTATTTTCATATTCATCCAGTTTAACGTACTTTAAAATTTTTCCCTGAGACTTCCTCCTTTACCCATGATTTATTTAAAAGATGGTTGTTTAGTTTCCAACTGTTTGCAGATTTTCCTATTATCTTTTTCCTATTGGTATATCACTTGATTCCACTGTTAATAAGATAGAACTATATGTGCATTTAAGAACAATTTTTTGAGGATTGTTTTATGGCCCAGCATGCTGTCTACTTTAGTATACAATCTGTGGATACTTTAAAAGAAGGTATATATGTTTTTGCGTTTGTGAATAGAGCTGCAACAAACATACGCGTGCAGGTATCTTTTATGCACAATGATTTGAGTTCCTCTGGGTATATTCCCAATAGGGAAATTGCTGGGTCATATGGAATGTCAATTTCTAGTTCTTTCAGAAATCACCACACTGTCTTCCAAAGAGGTTACGCTAGTTTGCACTCCCACCAGCAGTGAAGAAGCGTTCCTTTTTCTCTGCATCCTCGCCAGCATCTGTTGCTTGTTTTATTAATGATGACCATTCTTTTTTTATCTTTTAAAAAAATTTTTATTGTAAAGATATGGGATACAATTCAGGGTTAGGTAATGATGGCCATTTTTACTGGGGTTATGTGATATCTCAATGTGGTTTTTATACACAATGGAATATTATGCAGCCATAAAGAAGGGCAAACATATGGACTTCACAGCAACTTGGGTGGATCTGGAGTCGATCATACTCAGTGATCTATCACAGAAACAAAGAACAGAGTACTATATGTTCTCACTCATAAGTGGACCTTGAAGAATTGTAATACTATAAGAAAGGGATTGGCAGTAGTGGGAAACTGTCAGAGGAAGTAGGGTGAGCATTGGCAGTTGAGGAGAACTGCTAGGGGAGGGAGGGGCATACCTAATCAACAAGGGTACCTGCATAATCAACGTTTGTATACCTAACCCTGAATTGTACCCCACATTTTTATAGTTTTAAAAAAAGTTAAAAAAAAAGGAAGGTATATCCTGCTGTTGAGTGATGTGTTATTTAAATGTTTATGAGTTCCTGTTGGTTGATGGTATTGCTCAGTTTTTCTATATCCTTGTTGATTTTCTGACTAGTTGTATTATCAATTTTGGAGAAAGGGCACTAAAGTCTCCAACTATAATTGCAAATTTTTGTTTCTTGTTTCAACTCTGCCATATTTGGCTTTATACATTTTTCAGGTGAAAGCAAATGGATAAAAATATCATATCATGTAAATATGAATCATAAAAAGTAGGAATGGGTATGTTAACATAAGGCAAAGTGACTTCAAGGAAAAAAATACCAGAGGTAGTGACATTATATAATGATAAACAGGTCAATACACCAATAATACCTAGCAATTCTAAATGTATGCACCAACCAATAGAGCAGCAAATTACACGAAGCTTAAATTGTTATATTTTAAGTGAGATTTATGTGAAAAGTATGTAGTTGAGTCATGCTTCTTGATGTATTCTGCCAAACGTTTAAAAAAATTGTGTAGACCATTTACATTTAATGCAATTGTTGATAGGTTAAGGCTTATGCTTAGCATTTTATTTTTCTTGTTTATTGTCCCCATTTTTATTTTCTCTGCTTTCTTTTGTCTGCCTTTCTGTGGGTTATTTAAATGTTGTTACAACCACCAAAATGTAGTCTCTTAAAACAACATAATTTATTTAGCTTATAATTCTATGACTTGGCAATTTGGTCTGAGCTCTGTTACTCTGGGCTCTTCTGGTCTTGGTTAGGCCCAATTTTTCATTTACTGTCAACTACTATCGGTGAACTGACTGGTGGCTTCATGGTCCTAGATGCTTCATTCCCATGTCTGATTGTTGACTTGCTGTTTTTCTGTGACTGTGGTTGTAACTTAATCACCATCTCTCATTATACAGTAATCTAAACTTGTTTGCATGGTGGGTCAGTGTATTTTTACGAGAGTGCAGAAGCATGCACAGCCTCTAATGCTTAGACTCAGAACTAGTACAAAAATTTTTCTGAGAAATTAACTGGCCAAAACAAGCACAAGAATATTCAATTCAAGGGTTGGAGAAACAAATACCATCTTTTGATGGGAGAAGCTGAAAAGCCACATTATAAAAGAATTTGCATGTAGGAAAAAGTAAAAAATATAGCAATTTGTACCATCTACAATAGGGTTCACATGTTTTTATATCTTATAAATTGAATTATGTTATAAAATACTTGAGCATTTAAAAGAACATTAGCATCGTCTTATTTTTTTTTTAAATCAATATTTTTTATTACGGTTTTGTGAGGTACAGTTAAGGGTTAGGTGTACAATTACGTTTCATTCAGGCACCCTGTTGATAAGAGTGTTTCCCCTTCCCCAGACAGATATTTGCTACTGTTAATCCCATCCCCTCCCCTCCATAGTTTCCCAGTACTGTCAGTCATTTTCTTACAGTATTACATTGGATGTTCAAGGTCGATTATATGAGTGAGAACATGTGATACTCGGATCTTTGTTTCTGTGAGAGGTCACTCAGTATTATAGACTCTAGTTCCATCCAGGTTGCTGCGAAATTCATGATCTTGTTCTTTTTTTTTTATGGCTGCATAGTATTCCATCGTGTATATGTACCACATTTTTTTAATCCAGTCCTCTTTTGATGGGCAGCATGGTTGCTTCCAGGTTCTTGCTATTGTGAACAATGCTGCGATAAACATTCGTGTGCAGGTATCTTTTTTATAGAGTGATTTGAGTTCTTCAGGGTATATTTTCAGTAGGGGGATTGTGGGGTCATATGGGAGGTCAATTATTTAGAGTTTTTAGGAATCGCCATATTGTTTTCCACAGATGTTGCACTAGTTTGCACTCCTGCCAACAGTGTAGAAGTGTTCCCTTTTCGCCACACCCTCTCTAGCAACTGTTATTTTTTGTTATTGATAATTGCCATTCTGATTGGAGTTAGGTGGTATCTCAGTGTGGTTTTGATTTGCATCTCCCTGATGATCAGTGAGGTTGAACATTTTTTCATGTGTCTGTTGGCTGCTCGGATGTCTTCCTTTGAGAAGTATCCGTTCATATCTTTTGCCCACTTTATAATGGGGTTGCTTGTTTTTTTCTTTTCAGCACATTTGATTTCCTTATAGATCCAAGATGTTAAGCCTTTGTCAGACTTGGAGTTGGCAAATACTTTTTCCCAGTCTCTAGGCTGTCTCCCTGCTCTCTTGATGGTTTCTTTGGCCTTGCAGAAGCTTGTCAGTTTAATAAGGTCCCATTTGTCTATCTTCTCTCTTATGACCTGTGGGTTTTGAGTTTTGTTCAGGAATTGGTTGTCAGTTCCGATATCCATGAGGGTATTTCCTTCATTTTCTAAGGTTCTTATGGTTTGAGGTTTTACATTTAGGTCTCTGATCCATGTAGAGTTAACTTTTGTGCATGGGGGATAGATAGGGGTCCTGCTTCAATCTTCTGCATGTGGTCAGCCAGTTTTCCCAGCACCATTTACTGAATAGGTTCTCCTCTCCCCAGTGGTAGGTGGTGGAGGCCTTGTCGAAGATGAGTTGGTTGAGAAATTGAGGTTTTGCTTCTGGAATCTCAATTCTATTCCATTGATCTATATGCCTGTTCCTATACCAATACCAGGCTGTTTTGATGATTGTAGCTTTATAGTAAAGTTTGAAGTCTGGTAATGTGATACCACCTGCTTTGTTTTTTTGCTGAGGATTGTTCTGGCTATTCTTGAATTCCTGTGTTGTCTTTTCTAGGTCTGAGAAGAATGTTGCTGGTAATTTGATGGGTATTGCATTGAATTTGTAGATTGCCTCAGGTAAGATGGACATCTTCACAATGTTGATTCTTCCAATCCATGAGCATGGGATATTTTTCCACTTGTTTGTGTCATCTTTGATTTCTTTGAGCAATGTTTTGTAATTTTCATTGTAAAGGTCTCTTACATCTCTGGTTAGGAAGATGCCAAGGTATTTCATTTTTTTGTGGCTATTGTGAATGGAATCATGTTTATTATTTGGGTTTCTGTTTGCTTATTATTGGTGTAGAGAAATGCGATTGTCTTTTGTACATTTATTTTGTATCCTGAGACTTTGCCAAAGGCCTTTATCAGTGTAAGGAGGTTTTTGACAGATTCTCTTGGGTTTTCAAGGTACACAATCATATCATCTGCAAAGAGAGATAACTTGACTTTCTCTTTTCCTATTTGGATACCCCTGATTGCCTCCTGTTCTCTGATTGCTCGAGCCAGGACTTCCAATACTATGTTGAACAGGAGGGGTGAGAGTGGGCATCCTTGTCTTGTTCCAGTTTTCAGGGGAAATGGTTCCAATTTTTGCCCGTTTAGGAGCATGCTGGCTGTGGGTTTCTTGTAGATGGCTTTTACTATTTTGAGGTATGTTCCTTGTATGCCTAGATGTTCAAGGGTTTTTATCAAGAAGGGGTGCTGGATTTTATCAAAAGCTTTTTCTGCATCTAATGATATAATCATGTGGTTTTTGTTTTTGACATCTGTTGATGTATTTAATTACATTTATGATTTTACAAATGTTGAACCAGCTTTGCATCCCAGGGATGTAGCCTACTTGGTCATGATGGATGATTTTTGAGATGTATTGCTGAATACGGTTTGCTAGGATCTTGTTGAGAATTTTAGAATCTATGTTCATCAAAGATATTGGCCTGTAGTTCTCTTTCTTTGTTGGATCTTTACCTGGCTTGGGTATCAATGTGATGTTAGCTTCGTAAAATGATTTGGGGAGAGTTCCATCTTTTTCAATCATCTGGAATACCTTCAGTAGGATTGGTATCAGCTCCTCCTTAAATGTTTTGTAGAATTCTGCTGGAAAGACATCTGGACCAGGGCTTTTTTTTGTAGTAAGTTTTATTATTATGTAGTCGATTTCCTTGATTGTTTGTTGGCCTATTTATGGTCTCAATTTCTTCTTGTTCCAATCTAGGTAGGTTGTGTGATTTCAGAAAGTCCTCCATTTCCTCAAGGTTTTCAAGTTTCTTTCCATACATGTGTATGTAGTAGTCTCTAATGATCTTTTGTATTTCTTCAGGGTCAGATGTGACTTCATCTTTTGTGTTTCTGATTTTGCTTATTTGATTTTTTTCTCATTTTTTCTTGGTCAGTCTAGTTAGGGGACTATCGATCTTGTTTACCCTTTCGAAGAACCAGCTTTTTGTTTCATTGATTTTTTGTATTATCTTTTTGTCTTCTTTTTTGTATTATCTTTTTTGTATTATCTTTTTGTCTTTTGGCCTGGATTTGGGCTTTTATTTTGGTGATCTGGATTCTTCTGCTGAAATTCGGGTTTTTGTGGTCTTGCTTTTCCGGCTTCTTTAGGTGGCTTGTTAGGTTGTTAATTTGTGTTCCTTCCATTTTCTTCATGTGTGCTTGTAGGGATATAAATTCCCCTCTTACTACAACTTTCAAGACGTCCCAGAGGTAGTATGGTCTTATTAATTAGAAAATTCAAGTTGATAAAATTAGTAGACTATGTTTAAGAGAAATTCTTAGGGAATACCAGAAAGAAAATAATTTCTGCTGGAGAAAAGATAATTTTAATGTGAGATCTAAGGGAAAGAAATTTTCCCAGCAAAATTTAGAGGGGAGTATGCATCAGTCAAAAGATGAAAGGACTATAGTTCTACATATTTGCAGCATATATTAAAAGAAAAGATACAGTAAAAGATACCATACCACTGTCAGGGAAGATCAGGGAAGAAGAAAGTTAGACAAATTGCAAGTGCCTTTCTTTTCTTTTCTTTTTTCCTTTCTTTTCATTTTTTTCTTTCTCTCTCTCTTTTTCTTTTTTTTTGTTGAAAAATTGAACCTGGAATATATTACAGCTCACTAGAGGGAACAATATAATCTGAGTTACATTCCATATAGTTACAGCTTGAATCTAGAGCAACTGGGCACAGATGTCTAAGGCTGTGGAAACCAATCTGTTGCTAGAATGAGCTTGATGCCTCTGGCCTTGGAGGCCAGTCTGGTGCTAGGGGCAGTCTGAGTCTGAAGCCTTTGGTTCAGCCTGGCCCTAGGGCAAATCTGGAGCGGAGTCCTCCATACTGGCCTGGAGTCTAGGGCTGCAGGATTTATCCAGGCACCAAGGTGGGTCTGGAGCTCAGTTTACAGATACTGGTCTGGAGTCTGGGGCTCTGAGAGCCTTCCTGGTGCTTGGTTTTACTGGGATGAACCAGTTTTGGGGTATGAGGCAAAGTCAGGTACTCACTTCCCTCTCCTTCTGCCAAGTGAAGGGTTGCCATCTCTCTTCATGCTGTGCTGCCTAGGGTTGGAGGAAAGATGAGGTGGATAATGTAAAACTTTCCTTTCTACCCTTCTCTCTCTCTCTCTCTCTCTCTCTCTTTCTCTCTTTTTTCTACAGATTAGTACCATGATTCCTCACCTCATTTCTTTAGTTCTTGTGAAGGTATTTTTGTGTATGGATAGTTGTTCAAATTAATGTTTATGTTGGAAGGACAAGTGCTGGAGAGTCCTATCCTGCCATCTTGCTCTGTTGGGAGGTTTTTAATTACTACTTCAATCTCTTTATTTGTTATTAGTTAGTTCAGACTTTCTGTTTCTTGCTGATTCAGTTTTAGTAGTTACATGCTTCTAGGAATTTATACATTTCCTCTAGGATATCCAATTTGTTATCATATAATTGTTCATAATTATGTCTCATGATGTTTTTTTATTTCTGAGATGTCTGTTGCAATTCCTCCACTTTCGTTTCTGATTTTATTTGTCTTCTATCTTTTTTTAAAGTCTAGATAAGAGTTTGTCAATTTTGTTTATTTTTTCCAAAAACCAATTCTTAGTTTTATTGATTTTTGTGTATCTATTCTCCATTTGATTTAGTTTTATTCTGATCTCTATTATTTCCTTTCTTCTGCTAAGTTTGAATTTAGTTCTTCTTATTCTAGTTACTTGCAGTGCAATATTAGGTTGCTAAATTGAGACCATGGTTCGTTTTAAAAAATAGTTATTTATGGCTCCAAATTTCTCTTAGAATTTCTGCTGGTATGGGTTTTGTTATGTTGTGCTTTCACTTTTATTTTTTGCTCAAGATATTTTAAAATTTCTCTTTGGATTCTTGTTTGGCCCATTAGTTGTTTAGTAATGTATTGTTTAATTACCACATATTTTGGAAATTATTTTATTCATTGATCTCAAGTGTCATTCTATTGTGGTCAGAAATGATACTTGATATGATTTCTATCTTATTAAATTTGTTAAGATTTGTTTTGTATTCTAACAAATAATCTATTCTGGAGAATGCTTCACATATGCCTGAGAAGAATGTGCATTTTGTGACTGTTGGATGGAATGTTCTATACGTGTCTGTTAGGTTTGTTTCATCTAAAGTGAAATTCAAATCCAATGTTTTATATTGATTTTTCTGTCTGGATGACCTATCCATTGTTGGAAGAGGAGTCCCAAAGTCCCATACTATGATTATATAGCTGTCTATATCTCTCTTCAAATGTATTAATATTTGCTTTATACATTTAGGTGCTCCAAAGTTGTGTATGTATATTTACAATTGCTGAATCCTCTTGATAAGCTGACTCCTTTATCACTATATAATGACCTATGTGTCTTGTGACAGATTTTTGTCTTAAAATCCTTTGTATCTAAGTGTAACCACTCCTGCTCTCTTTGATTACATTTCTTAGAATACCTTTTTCTATTTCTTCACTTTCTCATTCTACAAAAACAGAGTGAGACATAAGTGAGATGATGGATATGTTAATTTGCTTGACTATAGTAATAATTCTATTTATAAGTATATCAAAACATCATGTTGTATAACTTAAATATGTACAACTAAATTAAGATCTATACCTCCATAATATAAATATACTACTTACAATTTTAAAAAAAGTTCCTCCATAATTTATGAATTCATATATAGCATGAAAATTTTATAAATTTCACACTTAATTAGGCTGTAGAGGGGATTAGAAGCTTGGAATTTATGGGGTAAAGAATTTCCCATACATTTAGCCCTACAAGACTAAGTCTTTCAAGTGTGTCAATCAGAGAAATAGGCATGGCTTAAAAATGAATGATAGACATTTTAATACACAGCTTGATGCTAATGTGAATGACTTTGTAGGTCTTCTCATAGGGGCATCAATGGAAAATTGTCTTGGGAGAACCTGACACTGCAAGACAGGATTCTAGGACCTTGGACCAATCCAATCGTCCCTCTTTTTTTCTTATAATTTTTAAGAATAACTGTAGGATATGTTGGGAATGGAATATCCTGAGACACTGAGGAAGTGCCTGAAATAACATGATCCTTGTCCCTTTCCCAATTAGGGAATGAAATATTTTTAGTTAAGGTGCACTGCCCACAACAAGTAGGTTTTGTTCCTTTCCTCCCTAGAAGCTGGATGTCGTTCAATGCTTTACCTAGTGTGTCATGTGATCACTAGCATATATTACCCTGGGCAGGCTTTTTTATATGTTCCCCTAGCTATAGTGGAAAATGGATCAGATACAGTCAAAGCTCCATTTGCCTTGGGCAGCTTTCTTGAGCCTTGGGAAACCAGCTCAAAATGAATCCAGTGATTCATCTGTCCTTTGCTTCCTATCTGTAAGTAATAAACCTGCTTTGTATAACTTGTTGTGTGTAAATGTGTTCTTTCTCACTGGAGTTAGATAAATAGGTAACCAGTGCATGGTGGACCTAAACAGTAGCCATAGGTGCTATAAGCAGAAGTATTGGACTCCTTTTCTGATGTTTGCATAGATATGATCTTTGCTAGTCTTCACAAAGTGAAAGTCCTCCTTTGGAACTGGTAATTAGTAAACCTGCTTCCCAGCTACATGCTCTCTGAATTAGGGGACACACATTAATGCTTAAATAATTTGCACCTAGATAATTCTATAAATGGTAGACTGTTGGGAGTAACCAATAATGGTACAACAATAATGTGTCAACCTATGCCAGCACTGTTTGGCATGGTAAGGAGAGAGAGATTTTCTATGGTCAAGTGAACATCAGGGAAAGAGGATAGACTAAAGCCATTCTAAATGTACCCTTTCAAGTAATGCAGATGATGGGCAAAATATTTTTCTGAAAATGAATACTTATATCAGAGATCCTCATAAAGCCTTCAAAGAATACATATAGATGACCATGAGTAATCAGAATTTGAATGTCTACTACACAAAGGCATTGGCCAATGAGTATCAGTTAGTAGAGTAAGCTAATTAGTAAAAAAAAAAGCAAAAACAAAAGAAGATCAACAAAAAATTATCTTCCCCTTTTCAGCTACAAATGGTAATGAAAATGAATGGAAAAATAGGATATACTCTTTCTGCTGAACTCTGGGTCACAACAAGGTGTCACAGGAGACAAACTTTAAATTTACTGAGGGATTGAATGTTGATTTTGAATCAGAATCTCACTCTGTCACCCAACCTGGAGTGTAGTGGCAACATTATAGCTCACTGCAGCCTTGACCTCCTGGACTCAAGCAATACTACCATTCCCTATAGAGTAGCTGGGACTACAGACATGCACCATCACATCCAGCTAATTTTATTATTATTATTATTATTTTTTAGTAGAGACGAGTTCTCACTATACTGCCAAGACTGGTCTCAAAGTCTTGGGCTCAAGCAATTCTCCTGTCTTGGCCTCCCAAAGTGTTGGGTTTACAGGCAGGAGCCACTGTGACTGGTCTGGAATTCACTTTATGTCATCATGGTAGAGGGGCGGGAGATAAAACAATGCTTTAAGATGATTTTGAAGAAAAGTTTCCCACTAAATACACACTGTTCAATGAATTAGTTATATAGAAAGTCAAGTATATGTTTCTTGACTGAATGGAATAAAATAATTACAGCAGGCAAATTTCTGATACCGAGAGAAGACAGGCCAAGTGAGACCACCCTTCCACTCCCTAACCATACTTTAGAACATGACACTATTTTTTTGCCTGAATGTAACCCATTTAACCCATTTTACATTACCCATTATATATATATATATATCTACAACCTATATTCTAGTATATTCATATATATGAATGAAAGAGGTCTCCTCAAAACAAAATTTATTTATTAAAAATTGTGCATTTATTCTTAGATGTTTAAATTTCAAAATCACCTTCAAAGTACTCTCTGCTTGATGCAATACACTGATCAAGATGCTTTTTTCCCTGCTTAAAATAGTTTTTGAATTCGTCAAAGTTGATGTCTTTTAGCGCTTCTGTCATTTTTTGTTTCACCTCTTCCACAAGCAAAAAGTTTCACTTTGAGGACTTTTCATCAAAGGAAATAAAGGAAAGTTGCTTGGGGAGAGATCAGGTGACTAAGGAGGGTGGGGCACAAGGGATCATGCTATTTTTGGTCAAAAACTGTTGAACATTCAGTGTGGTGTGGGCAGGTGCACTCATAAATTACTCATCATAAAATGGGAAAACAGGTTGAAAGAATATTAAAAAATTCACTAAAGCTGAATGCAGCCTCTCACAACAATGCTAGCTGGTACCCATGGGTTCCTAGAACCTTCACCTAGTGGAGGAAGCCTGTACTACAAGGGGCCCACCTTCCCAAAAATAATTCTGACTTTTGAGGATCTGCCCTCGTGTAAATATGTGCGTGTGTGTGCGTATTCTTTATAACTCCTTGCCCAAGAAATGCAGATAGTATGAAAGAGTTATGATTAAAGATTAGGTTTTTAATTCATGGAACATGTAATTTTGATATTTTGGTTGGACAATGCTTAAGGGAGACAACAACACTGAACATGAGGCAATGAATTTAACAATAGTTGCCTACTTATAATCCTCTAGTTTATTTCAAGGCATGTTTATTATTATGCCTCTTGTGCATAAATGTACACTTTTTTATTTTCCTTTATATTCTATTAATGACAAAGTATATTGATATATAAAGTTTTTGCCTTTGATTAGTTCAGTAAGCTCTGACCTCCTGCATTAAAAAAGTTCTTTAAGTTTTTTTGATTATACTTTCCTTATTGATGAGCTGAAATATTTTATAGGATTGGATTTCATTCAAATTAGATTTAATGAGCATTTTAAGCTCAATTTTATAATAAGTACTGAACCTGACACTTTTATATTTGCTATGTTTTTTAGTCACAGAAACATTGTTAAGTATTTTATTTTACTTTGGTAAAATAAATTAAATTGCTAAAATATCATGTGACTTTCAAAAGTATCCCAGCAGAAAAGCATTAGAACATCAGAGGGAGTATATAAGCATTCGTGGCATGGTTATCAAGCAACAAGGGACATTATCCAAGCAATGTATAACAGACTTGCTGGAGTAGTTTTTATTCAGGAACACATGCAGACAGAGCAGAGAAAATGTTCCAGTCCCAAATTCCCCATTACATTCTAGGCAGTGCACAGCCATCTGGCAGGACCAGATATTTGATTGCTGGAAAGGGACCCTGACACTTGGCTATGGCGCATTGAAGCTGCATTATGAAGAAAGTCCTTGTTCTTTTCTTGGAGTGAACAGAGGCTGAGCTACAATAGGAATATGATGCTGTGGAACCTTGGCTCCAGCCTTATGCTGTCATTTTGGTGTCCATGTTTGGTCAAGCACTGGCACCTTATCTTGCATGATGAGCAGTGTAATTGCAATCAGGGCTCGTCAACGACAAAGACTGATTATTTTAAGCCCTTGGTCATGTCAGTTTCCATGGAACTTTGTTATAGATGTACTTTTTTTCTTGGAAGCTGGTCTTCAAGTGTTCAATTTTGAACAAATTAACTCTTTTAAAAAAATTATTTATTATAAAGATGTGGGGTACAATTCAGGGCTAGATATACAAACATTGATCATGCAGGTACCCTTGTTGATGAGGCATGTCCCTCCCCTAGCAGTGTCCCCTAACTACAAGTCCCACCCCCCTTCCCCTGTCAGTTTTCCGCTACTGCCAGTCACCTTCCCACAGCATTATAATTGTTCAGTCACCTTATAAGTGAGAACATATGGAACTCAATTCTTTGTTTCTGTGATAAATCACTGAGTATGATTGACTCCAAATCCATCCAATTTGTTGCAAAGTTCATATATTTGTCCTTCTTTTGGCTGCATAATATTCCTTTGTGTATATGTACCACATTTTTTTTTTATCCAGTCCAGCTTTGATGGGTTACACGGTTGGTTCCATGTTTTTGCTATTATGACTAGAGCTGCAACAAACATACGTGTGCAGGTATCTTTTTTGTAGAATGATTTGGGTTCCTCCGGGTATATTCCCAATAGGGGAATTGCTGGGTCATATGGAAGGCCAATTTCTAGTTCCTTCAGAAATCGCAACACTGTTTCCCAGAGAGGTTGCATTAGTTTGCATTCCCACCTGCAGTGTAGAAGTGTTCTTTTTTTCTCCACATCCTCACCAGCATTATGTTGTTGTTTGTTTTATTAATGATGACCATTCTTACAGGGGTTAGGTGGAATCTCAATGTGGTTTTGATTTGCAATTCTCTAATGATGAGTGAGGCTGAGCACTTTTTCATGTGTCTGTTGGCTGCCCATATATCTTCTTTTGAGAAGTGTCTATGCATGTGTTTTGCCCACTTTTTAAAGGAGCTGTTTGTTTTTTTCCTTTTGGTGCGTTTGAGTTCCTTGTAGATCCTAGATATTAGGCCTTTGTCAGATATACAGTTGGCAATTATTTTTTCCGATTCTGTGGGCTGTCTCCCTGCTCTCTTGATGGTTTCTTTGGCTTTGCAGAAGCTTGTCAGTTTAATGAGGTCCCACTTGTCTATCTTATCTCTTGTGCCTGGGCACTTCGGATTTTGGTCAGGAATTTGTTACCAGTTCCAACTTACATAAGAATGTTTCCTCCATTTTCTAAGGTTCTTGCAGTTTGAGATATTACGTTTAGGTCTTTGATCCATTCAGAGTTAATTTTTGTGTATGGTGATAGGTAGGGGTCCTGTTTCAATCTTCTGCATGTGCTCAACCAGTTTTTCCAGCACCGTTTATTGAATAGGTTCTCCTCTCCCCAGTAGTTGTTATTAGAGGCTTTGTCAAAGATGAATTGGTTGAGGAATTGAGGCTTTGCTTCTGGACTCTCTATCCTGTTTCATTGGTCTCTGTGCCTGTTCTTATACCAGTACCAGACTGTTTTGATTACTGTAGCCTTATAGTAAAGTTTGAAGTCTGGAAGTGTGATATCTCCTGCTTTGTTTCTTTTGCTAAGAATTGTTTTGGCTGTTCGTGGTCATTTATATGTTTCCATATAAATTTCTGTATTGTCATTTCCAGGTCTGAGAAGAATGGCATTGGTAACTTAATGGGTATTATGTTGAATCTGTAGATTGCCTTTGGTAAGATGGGCATCTTAACAATGTTGATTCTTCCTATCCATGAGCATGGTATATTTTTCCATTTGTTTGTGTCTTCTTGGATTTCTTTGAGCAGTGTTTTGTAGTTCTCATTGTAAAGTTCTTTCACTTCTCTGGTTAGGAAGATGCTGAGGTATTTCATTTTTTTGGTGGCTATTGTGAATGAGATTGTGCTTTTAATTTGGGTCTCTGCCTGCTTGTTGTTGGTGTAGAGAAATGCAACTGTCTTTTTCACATTTACTTTGTACCCCAAGACCTTCCCAATGTCCTTTATCTGTGCAATCCATATTTTTACAGATTCTCTTGGATTTTCAAGGAAATTGGCATGTTTAAAGTCCTGAAGTAACAAGAAAATGGAGGATGTGTAGCACACAATGTTTGGAAGAAGATGGAAGATACAGAGCTTAGAAGAATGCAACAGAGGAGAGGGAAGGGGGATGGAGGTAGAGCCCAGAGTGTTCAGGGCCCCTTCAAGTTCAGCTTCACATGCCAGGGCTTTTCCCAGACTGCAGA
>NW_007076354.1:67783-145426 GCF_000164805.1 Carlito syrichta
GATTTTCAAGGTATAGGATCATATCATCAGCAAAGAGGAATAACTTGACTTCCTCTTTTTCTATTTGGATACTCCTGATTTCCTTCTCTTGTCTATTTCTGGACTAGGACTTCTAACACAATATTGAACAAGAGGGATGAGAGTGGAAAAACTTGTCTTGTTCCAATTTTCAGGGGAAATGATTGTAGTTTCTGACCGTTTAGCAATATGCTAGCTATGGGTTTGATGTAGATGGCACTTACTATTTTGAGGTATGTTCCTTCTATATCTAAGTGTTTGAGGGTTTTTATCAAGAAGGAATGCTGGATTTTATCAAAAGCTTTTTCTGCATCTAATGAGATAATCATGTTATTCTTGCTTTTACATCTGTTGATGTATTTAATGACATTTATGGTTTTGTGAATGTTGAACCAACCCTGCATCCTGGAAATGAAGCCTACTTGGTCATGGTGCATGATATTTGAGATGTGTTTTTCAATCTGATTTGCTAGAATCTTATTGAGGATCTTTGCATCTATGTTCATAAGGGTTATTGACCTTTCTTTGTTGGATCTTTACTTGGTTTGGGTATCAGTGTAATGTTAGCTTCATAAAATGATTTGGGGAGAATTCCATCTTTCTCAATTGCCTGGAATACTTTCAATAGGATTGGTATTAGTTCCTCCTTGTACATTTTGTAGAATTCTTCTGGAAAGCCATCTAGTTCAGGGCTTTTTTCATAGGTAATTTTTGTATGACTAAGTCAATATCCTGGGTTGTTATGAGCCTATTTAGTGTCCCAATCTCTTCTTGTTTTAACTTGGGGAGGTTGTGTGATGTCAGAAAGTCCTCTATTTCATCTAGGTTTTCAAGTTTGTTTCCATATAGGTGTACATAGTTATCTCTGATAATCTTTACAAATTAACTCTTACCTGTCAATTTTCTTGAAACTTTCTATACATTTTGTAGATATCCCATCTTTAGAATGTTGATAAAATATATTATTTAAAGGAAAGTTGTAGAGTTGTATTTAAAACTGGGTCTTCTGACTCCAACTTCTTGTAATTGTTTCATTGCACTTAGTCACTATGGAGAATTCATGACAAAGTAAACATTCTTTCAAGTCAAATTTTTCTTCCTGAAGGAAACAAGGAGCTGAAGAACACTTCTGAGGAGAAGAAAAGTATGGTAAATATATTGGTGTCTTTAAGGACACTCATAAATCACTCATCATAAAATGGGAAAACACGTTGAAAGAATATTTAAAAATTTACTAAAGCTGAAATGCAGCCTCTCACAACAATGCTAACTGGTACCCATGGGTTCCTAGAATCTTTATCTAGTGGAGGAAGCCTGTACTACAAGGGGCCCACCTTCCAAAAAATAATTCTGATTTTAAGGATCTGCCCTCGTGTCAATGTGTGTGTGTGTGTGTGTGCATTTTTAAGCACACAGCAGGCAGTATTGAGGATGATTTGGAAAAGGAAAAACAAATAGGTTTGGGAAAGTGCAGTAAATGCAATTGTTTAGTTGCTGCATAATGAGATTTAAGTAGATTTTTATAAGTGAGAAAGAAAAACAAGGTGCAGATGCCAGAAGCAGAAGTAAGAATACTTAGTGATTGGTTTATAATGGGGAGAAAGGAAGATAAAGCATTTTTGCCATTTGACTCTGAAGTTTCCATCTGTGTTTTCTACAAATAGGAGAAGTCATTGAATTAGGGGAGTCACAGGTTTGATAAGATATCAAGAGCAAAAATTCAAGATGAGCTGAAGATGGCTGATTGTGGTCATGCTATGAAAACTGAGGCCAGTCCAGTTTCAATGGGCAGCACAGTTGGTTTCATGTTTTTGCTATTGTGAATAGTGCTGCAATAGACATGCATGCACAGGTATCTTTTTTGTAGAGTAATTAAGCTTCCTTCAGGTATATTTCTGACTGGGATTACAGGTCAACTTATAGTTCTTTTAGGAATCGCCACACTGTTTTCTGTAGAGGTTGAACTAGTTTGCATTCCTACTAATTGTGTAGAAGTGTTCCCCTTTCTCTGCATTGTCACGAGCATCTGTTGTGTTTTGTTTTATTAATGATGGCCATTCTTACTGGAGTTAGGTGGTATCTCAATGTGGTTTTGATTTGTATTCCTCTGATGGTTAGTGAGGCTGAGCATTTTTTCATGTGTCTGTTGGTCATATGTCTACTTTGGAGAAGTGTCTATTCATGTCTTTTCCCACTTTTTAATGGGGCTGTTTGTTTTTTACGTTTCAGCACATTTGAGTTAATTTATACCCTGGCTGTTAGGCCTTTGTCAGATACATGATGGAATATTATGCAGTCATAGAAAAGAACAAAATTATTCATAGCAACTAGGATGGATTTAGAATCTATAATACTCAGTAATCTATCAGAGAAACAAAGAACTGAGTACCACATATTCTCACTCGTAAGTGGACTCTGAGCACTTACCATAGTACTGTAAGAAAGGGATTGGCAGTAGCCAGAAACTGCCAGGGCAGGGTAAGCACATAACATCAATAATCATGATCTCAAACCAGGAAAAGTGGGGACCAAAGGGAGGTCAAAACTTTACCTGTACAATGACGATTTGTATATCTAATCCTGAACTGTACCCTACATATTAAAAATAAAAAATAATAAGATGAAAAGAAAACTGAAGTCAGAACTGGAGCATGTAATGTATATGGAAAATCATGACCAATTTCCAATAGAAACCAGTTTCATGAATATAATGGGAGGTGGAATAGAATTGCAAGTGGTTATGTGGAAAAGCTTGATTAGGAAGTATAAAAAAAGTAGTTACAGGCTGCATTTTACAAAAGTTTTGCAAGAATAAAGAAAGAGAGAATAGGAATATGAAGGGGTAGTAATCTTGAAGGAAGTTTTATTTTGGTTTTGGTTCCTGGATAAGGAAATAAAATTTTTGTGTTAATCAATCAAAGGGAGATAAAGCAGATAAAGTAGAGAGGATGATGTTTTAATTTATAGGAAGTGGTTTTAGAGACTCTGGCATAAAATGAAAATTTAGATGACACACATAAAACTTAAGTTTAGAAAGAAGGAGGAGTACATGCCTTTTCTTTGATAAACAGAGAAAACAATGGAAATTAAGAAAAATACCTTTTGAAGTGAAAGGGCTTTGTATAATTTATATTATTCATTGGGTTTTTGGACACATATTTATTGTGAATCAGCTGTCTAAGAATGAAGCCAGAACAGAAGAAAATAGAAAAAAGAAAGAGAGAGTAGCTGAGTTTAACAACATTTATTGGACAATTCCCAGATATTTGGTGACATGGTGGACTTCCTGGTTATGAGGCAAAGCAGCCTATATTTTGCTTAAGATAGTTTGGGTTGGATGTCTGGCACTTGCAACATGACCACATCTACTTCAACAACAGCTTTCTCTTTTCTAGCTAACATGACTTAATTCATGGCCACAGTTATGTCATGCATCATCACCTCAAGGAATTATTTTCAAATCAAAACTTGAGGTATCCCATCCTCTACTATCGCTTGTCTCCCAAGCTCAGTTCTTCCATTAATCTCACTCTGATATGATCTTACTGCCCCAAATTTCTTCCTTGATGAGTATAGATCCTCAGTTTTATGTACCACCCTCTCACTTTCTAAGCTTCATTCCGGGCAATTTCGATTTCATAGTCCAACACATTAAGTACTTCCTTAACCATATTTTTGTCTGCCTTCCTTTTCTCTCCAGCCCACTGGAAATTCCAATTGTAGCTAAACTCAACTATTTATCTTCTCCATGTTGTTCATTCATTTAAGACTGCAATACAAAAAATGATCAAAAACTCCATTTGGGAACGTGAAGTTTGGCAGCTCTAAGCTTCATAGTAAAATGACCTTTGTGCCTTCATTTGTTGGGGAATTTCTGAGGTTAATATCTTCTGGTGATGTTCCATGGGCTAGTCTGATGTATTCTTGCCTGTAAAATAACATCTTAACTCCCAGAATTCTGGGACCTGAATGAGGGGAGAAGGCATGGATATAAAATCTAGTGTGGGAATTTTCACTTGGTAAGTACCCTTGTTGACATAAATCAAGTCTCATCTGTGCTTGGTTCTCTTGTATTTAGTTGTTTTATATTTTCAGAAAAACTCCAGGTGTTCTGTTGGGATGGGAATAGACAGTTGTCCAGATGTACAGAACAAAAGAAAGGATCAGATGTTGAACTTCTTAAACATTGTTTCAGAAAATTCTGCTGATTTTAGGTCCATTTTAATCTCCAATTCCAGAGGCAATAGAGCCACCAATTATTGAGCCTTATAGGAATCCTGAAAAAAAATTGGGTTGTTTTCTAAGTTTAGCCTACTATTTATTTATTTAATTGTTTTAATTTTATTTTAAAGATGTGGGGTACAATTCAGGATTAGGTATACAAATTGTTGTCAAGCAAGTAATGTTTGGGTCTCCCTTTCATCCCCATTTGTCTGGCTTGAGATAAGGCACCCTTGTTGATGTTTTTTCCCCCTGCAGTATCCTGCTACTGCCAATCTCATTCTTATAGTATTATGATAAATGTTCAGGGTCTGCTTATGAATGAGAACATGTGGTACTATGTTCTTTGTTTTTGTGAAAGATCACCGGGTATGATAGACTCTAAATCCATCCAAGTTACTGTGAAGTCCATATTTAGGTCCACCTTTATGGTTGCAAAATATTCTATTGTGTGTACGTACCACATTTTTTAATCCAGTTTTGATGGGCAGCATGGTTGGTTCCATGTTTTTGCTATTGTAAATAGTACTGCAATAAACATGCATGTACAGGTATCTTTTTTGTAGAATGATTTGAGTTCCTCCAGGTATATTCCCAGTATTGGGATAGCTGGGTCATATGGAGCATCAACATCTAGCTCTTTTAGAAATCACCACACTGTTTTCCAAAGAGGCTGCACTAGTTTGCATTCCCAACAGCTGTGTAGAAGCATTCCTTTTTCTCTGCATCCTTGCCAGCATCTGTTATCTGATTTATTAATGATGGCCATTCTTACTGGATTTAGGTGATATCTCGGTGTGGTTTTGATTTTCATTTCTCTCATGATTAGTGAGGCTGATCACTTTTTCATTTGTCTGTGGGCTGTCCATATATCTTTTTTTGGAAATGTCTATTCATGTCTTTTACCCACTTTTTAATAAGGCTGTTTGTTTTTTTCCTTTCGGCATGTTTGAGTTCAACGTAGATACTGGATATTAGGCCTTTATCAGGTATACAGTTGGCAAATATTTTTTCCCAGTCTGTGAGCTGTCTTTCCATTCTCTTCATGGGTTCTTTGGCTTTGCAGAAGCTTGTCTGATTGATGAGGTCTCACTTGTCTATCTTATCTCTTATGGCATGGACACAGGGTTTTGATCAGGAATTGGCTGCCTCTTCCAATTTCATTAAGGGTGTCTCCATTTTCTAAGGTTCTTATAGTTTGAGGTTTTTTATTTTTATTTTACTTTAAAAGGTGGGGTACGATTCAGGGTTAGGTATACAAATGTTCATTATGCAGGTATCCTTGTTGATGAGGTGTGGCCCTCCTTCTCCTGGTAGTTTCCCTCAACTGCCAATCCTACCCCTCCTCTGGCAGTTTCCACTACTGCCAATCCTTTTCTTATAGTATTATAATAATTGTTCAGGGTCCACTTATGTGTGAGAACTTATGGTACTCTGCTCTTTGTTTCTGTGATAGATAACTGAGTATGATAGACTCTAAATCCATCCAATTTGCTGTGAAGTCCATATGCTTATCCTTCTTTATGGATTCATAATATTCCATTGTGTCAATTTTTAGTTCTTTCAGTAATCACTGTTTGCCAAAGAAGTTGTACTACTTTGAATTCCCATCAGCAAGTAGAAGCATTTCGTTTTCTTTGCATCCTTGCCAGCATCTGTTGTTTTTTGTTTTATTAATGACAGCCATTCTTACTGGGGTTAGGTGGTATCTTAATGTGATTTTGGTTTGCATTTCTCTGATGATAAGTGACGTTGAGCAATTTTCATGTGTCTGTTGGCTGCCTGTACATCTTCTTTTGAGAAGTGTCTATTCATGTCTTTTGCCACTTTGTAATGGAACTGTTTTGTTTTGTTTTTGTTTTTGTTTTTCCTTTCTGCAATTTGGAGTTTCTTGTAGATCCTAGATGTTAGGCCTTTGTTAGATATACAGTGGGCAAATATTTTTTTCCTGTTCTGTGGGCTGCCTCCCTGCTCTCTTGATAGTTTCTTATGCTTTTAAGAATCACGTCAGTTTGATGAGGTCTCAGTTGTCTATCTTATTTCTTATGGCATGGGCACTTGAGGTTTTCATCAGGAATTGATAGTCAGTTCCGATTTCCATAATGGTGTCTCCTGCATTGTCTAAGATTCTTATAGTTTGAGGTTTTACATTTAGGTCTTTGATCAAAGAGTTAATTTTTGTGTATGGTGATAGGGATCCTGTTTCAATCTTCTGCGTGTGATCAGTCAGTTTTCCCAGCACCATTTACTGAATAGGTTATCCTTTCCCCAGTGGTTGTTATTGGAGGCTTTGTCAAAGATGAGTTGGTTGAGAAATTGAGGCTTTGCTTCTGGAATCTCTTTCCTGTTCCATTGGTCTGTCTACCTGTTTTTTGTACCAATACCAGGCTGTTTTGATTATTATAGCCTTATAGTAAAGTTTGAAGTCTGGAAGTGTGATACCTCCTGCTTTGTTTCTTTTGCTAAGGATTGTTTTGTCTATTCATGGTTGTTTATGTTTCCATATGAATTTCTGTGTTGTCATTTTCAGGTCTGAGAAGAATGATATTGGCAATTTAATGGGTATTGAGTTATTTCATTGAATCTGTAGATTGTCTTTGGTAGGATGGACATTGTAACAATATTGATTCTTCTTATCCATGAGCATGGAATATTTTTTAATTTGTTTGTGTCTTCTTGGATTACTTTGTGCAGTGTTTGTAGTTCTCATTGTAAAGGTCTTTTACTTCTCTGGTTGGGAAGATGTGGAAATATTTCACTTTTTGTGTGGTTATCATGAATAAGACTGTGCTTTTTATTTGTTTCTCAGCCTGCTTGTTGTTGGTGTATAGGATGCAATTGCCTTTTGGACACTTATTTTGTATCCAGAGATTGCCAATGTCCTTTATCAGTGTAAGCTGGTTTTTGACAGATTCTCTTGGATTTTCGAGGTATAGGATCATATCATCAGCAAAGAGGGATAACTTGACTTCCTCTTTTCCTATTTAGATACCCCAGATTTCCTTCTCTTGTTTAATTACCTGAGCTAGGACTTCTAACACAATGTTGAACAAGAGGGGTGAGAGCGGGCAGTCTTGCCTTGTTCTTTTGTTTTTTGGGGGGTCAGTTGTGATTTGATCTTTTGTATTTCTGATTGTATTCATTTGGTTTTTTCTTTCTTTTTCTTGGTCATTCTGGCTAGGGGTCCATCAATCTTGTTAAATTTTTCAAAGGACAGCTTTTTGTTTTGTTGATGTTTTCTATGATATTTTTGTCTTCTGTGTCCTGTACTTAGGCTCTTATTTTGGTGATTTGGATTCTTCTGCTAAAGTTAGGGTTTTGGTGGTCTACTCTTTCCAGCTCCCTTAGTTGATTTGTTAGACTTTCAACTTGTAATCTTTCTATTTTCTTGATGTGTGCTTGTAGAGATATAAATTCCCTTCTTAGAACTGTTTTCATGGTGTCCCAGAGGTTTTGGTAAGAAGTTTCTTCATGTTCATTTGTTTCCAGAAATCTTTTAATTTCTGCTATGATTTCAGTGTTGACCCAGTAGTTGTTCAGCATCATGCTGTTTAGTTTCCATGTCTATGTGGGTTTTGGGGACATTTTATTGGTATTGATATTTATTCCACTGTGATCTGAGAAGATGCATGGTAATATTTCATCCTTATGGTATTTGTTTATGCTTGATTTATGGCCAAGGAGTACATTCCATGTGGTGATGAGTAGAATGTATATTCTGTGGTTGTTGGGTGGAATAATCTGTAGGTATCTATTAAGTCAATTTGGTTGAGTGTCAGGTTTAGGTTCTGGATCTCCTTGTTGACTTTTTTCCTTGATGATCTATGCAGGGCTGTTAGTGTAGTATTCAAGTCCCCTGCAATAATAGTATTAGAGTCCATATATTTTATTTTAAGTTTACTGAATAGTTGCTTTATAAATGCTGGTGCTTCTGTGTTGGGTGCATACATGTTTAGGATGAGTATTTCTTGTTGAGGAATCAAATTTTTTACCTATATGCAGTGTCCTTTTTAAAACTTTTTAAAGTTTTGATAGTTCAAAAGTTGTTTTGTCTGATACCAAGATTGTGACTCCTGCGTTCTTTTGTGATCCATTTGCCTGGAAACTTGTTTTCCATCCTTTAACTTTGAGTCTGTGTATGTCACTTGTGGTGAGATGAGTTTCCTGGATGCAGCAAATAATTGGGTTTTGGTTTCTTATCCAGTTTGCCATTCTGTGTCTTTTCAGTGGTGCATTTAGTCCATTCACATTTGGGCTGATTATTGAAATGTGATTGTTTCTCTTGAGGTTCTTATAAAGTTTTTTCTTCATTTGCTTGTTTTCTTTTGGTTTGGTGTTGATGTATGTGGATGTTTTTGAGTTTGTTGTGTTGTATTATCTGTTGGTTCTTTGCTCTGTTGTTCTCTTGGGAAGTGTGTGGTCATTCATTTTTTTTTTCTTCTCTGTTTAATATCTTTTTAAGTATCTCCTGTAGAGCAGGTCTGGAAGCTGCATAATCTCTGAGGTACTGGATGTCTGGGAAGGATTTTTGATTCTCCATCACTGATGAAGCTGAGTTTGGCTGGGTAGGAAATTCTTGGTTGAAATTGTTTATCTTTGAGGACTTTGAAATTTGGACTCCAGTTCCTTTTTGTTTGTAGTGTTTCTGTCAATAGATCTCCTGCTATTCTGATTGGTTTTCCTGGGTAGGTAGTTTGACCTTTCTCTCTTGCTGCCTTTAGAATTTTTTTCCCCTTTGGTGTCTACTTTGTGTAGGTGAATTACTATGTGTCTAGGGGTCTTTTCAATCAATGTCTTGCAGGGGTTCTCTGTATCTCTTGTGTTGGGCTGGTCACATCTCTGGTGAGACGGGGAAAGTTTTCTTGGATTACCTCCTGGAATACTTGCTCCAAGGTGTTCTCCATTTCCTTTTCTTTCTGGGATACCTATCAGCTGCTTCACCAGGAGGACCTTGGCCACTTGCTCATGAGCCACCACTTAGTCTCCCAGCATTTTCTTCCCAGGAAGGGTTTTGTTGATTAAAATTAAAACGGCACTTGGCTTCTGTGTCCTGGGAATTGCTAGTGTCCAAGCGGAAAACTGTGGCATCAGTCACTGAACCAGGAGAGCCCTGGTGACTAACTATCTAGTCCTCACTCATTGAGCCACTCACTTGTCCACTCACTCACCAGCACATACACAAAATTTTCCATACACTCACCCTCTCATACTAGGACTCACATAGTATGATTGGCTTGGCTGCCATCTTCTCAACAGTCCTGGTTTGAGCCTTTATGTTTAGGTCTTTGATTCATTTAGAGTTGATTTTTGTGTGTGATGATAGATAGAATCCTGTTTCAATCTTCTGCATGTGGTCAGTCAGTTTTCTCAGCACCATTTACTGAATAGATTCTCCTCTCCCCAGTGGCTATTGGTGAAGGCTTTGTTGAAGATGAATTTGTTGAGAAATTGAGGTTTTGCTTCTGGAATCTCTGTCTTGTTCCATTGGTCCATATGCCTATTCTTGTACCAATATCAGTTTGTTTTGATTATTGTAGCCTTATAGTAATGTTTAAAGTATGGAATTGTGATATCTCCCACTTTTTTTCTTTTGTTGAGGATTATTTTGGCTATTTGTGGTCATTTATGTTTCCATATCAATTTCTGTATTGTCATTTCCAGGTCTGAGAAGAAAGATGTTGGTATTTAAATGTGTATTGCATGGAATCTGTAGATTGCCTTTGATAGGATGGACATCTTAACAATGTTGATTCTTCCTATCCATGAGCATGGAATATTTTTCCATTTGTTTATATCTTCTTGGATTTCTTTGAGCAGTGTTTTGTAGTTCTCATTGTAAAGGTCTTTCACTTCTCTAGTTAGGAAGATGCCGAGGTATTTCATTTTTTGGGTGGCTATTGTGAATGGGATTGTGCTTTTTATTTGGTTCTCTACCTGTATGTTGTTGGTGTATAAGAATGTGACTTTTTTTACACATTTATTTTCTACCCTGAGACTGCCAAAGTCCCCTGTCAGTGCAAGCAGGTTTTTGACAAATTATCTTGGATTTTCAAGGAATAGGATCATATTGTTGGCAAAGAGGAATAACTTAACTTCTTCTTTTCCTATTTGATACTCCTGATTTTCATCTCTTGTCTAATTGTTCTAGTTAGGTATTCCAACACAATGTTGAATAAGAGGGGTGAGAGTTGGCATTCTTGTCTTGTTAGAGTTTTCAGGGGAAATGTTTCCAGTTTCTATCCATTTAGGAATATGTTAGCTATGAGTTTATTGTAGATGGAGCTTACTATTTTGTTGCATATTTTTTCTATACCTAAGTGTTCATGCATTTTTATCAAGAAGTGATGCTGGATTTTATTGAAAGTTTTTTCTGCATCTAATGATATAACCACGTGGTTTTTGTTTTTACCTCTCTTGATGTATTTAATTACATATATTTTCTTGTGGATGTTGAACCAGGCCTGCATCCAGGGGAAGAATCTTACTTGGCTATGGTGGATGATTTTTGAGATATGTTGTTGGATTCAATTTGCTAGAAACTTGTTGCCAATTTTTGCATCTATCTTCATTAGGGATATTTGCCTCCAGTTCTCTCATAAGTTAAAAGACTAACAAATCACCTAAGGGAGTTGGATAGACAAGACTGTTAAGACCCTAACTTTAGCAGAAGAAACCAGATTATCAAAGTAAAAGCCCAAATATGGGACAAAGAAGACAAAATTATCATAGAAGAAATCAATAAAACAAAAAGCTCGTTCTTGGAAGGAATATACAAGATTGATCTAGCCCTAGCTAGAATGATCTAGAAAAAGTGAGAAAAAGGCCAAAGAAACACAGTAAGAAATGCAAAAGCTCAAATCACAACTGACCTTGAAGAAATACAAAAGCTTACCAGAGATTACTATACACACCTGTATGGAAACAAACTTGATAATGTAAATGAAATGGAGGACTTTCCGATATCACACAATCTCTCAGGATTGAAACAAGATGACATTAAGACACTAAATCGACCAATAAAAACCCTGAGAATTGATTCTGTCATTAGAAAGTTACCTATAAAATAAAAGCTATGAACCAGATGGGTTTCCAGTGGAATTCTACAAAATATACAAGGAGGAACTGACACCAGTTCGATTGAATGTATTCCAAGCAATCAAAAAAGACAGATTTTTCCCAAATCATTTTACAAAGCGAACATCATAATGATATCCATACTGGATAAAGAGCTAAAGAGAGTGAGAGAGAGAGAGAGAGAGAGAGAGAGAGAGAGAGAGAGAGAGAGAGAGAGAGAGAGAAAGAGAGAGAGAGAACTGCGGACCAGTATCCCTAATGAACATAGATGCAAAAATTGGCAACAAAGTGGATCCAACAAAATAGCCTTTAAGCTATCAAAAATTAAAAAAAAAATATGGAAGGACACTACATATAGCTAAAAGGTTCAATCTATCAACAAGAAATATCCATCTTAAGCATATATGCACCCAATGCAGGAGCACCAGTGTTTATAAAGTAATTACTAAGTAAACTAAAGAAAGATATTGACTCTAACACTCTTATAACTGGGTACTTAAATACCCCCTAACTACCCTAGAAAGATCATCAAGGCAAAAAATATCGATGTTGACCCAGTTGTCATTTGGCATCATGCTGTTCAGTGTCCATGTCTTTTTGGGTTTTGTGGGAATTTTGTTAATGTTGATATTTATTTTTATTCCACTGGGGACTGAGATGGTGCATGGCAGTATTTCAATCTTATAGAATTTGTTTGATGATTTATGGCTGAGGATGTGATTGATCTTGGAGTACATTCCATGTGGTGATGAGTGGAATGCATTTTCTGTGCTTGTTGGGTGGAGTGTTCTGTAAGTATCTATTGAGTCCATTTGGTTAAGCATCTAGTTGAGATTCCAGATCTCTTTGTTGATTTTTTTTTCTCAGTGATCTTTCTAGGGTAGTTAACGGGGTATTTAAGTACCCAGCTGTAATAGTGTTAGAGTCAATATCTTTTTTTGGTTTATTAGTAATTGCTTTATAAACATTGGTGCTCCCTGTACTGGGTCCATATATGTTTAGGATGGATATTTCTTGTTGATGGATTGAACCTTTTAGTTATATGTAGTGTCTTTCCATATTTTTTAAAAAAAATTAATAGCTTAAATGTTATTTTGTCTGATAATAAAATTGGGAAGCCTGTCTTCTTTTCTGATCCATTCACCTGGAAACTTGTTTTCCATTCTCTAATTTTTAGTCTGTGTTTATCTCTTGTGGTTCGTTGAGTTTCCTGGATGTAGCAGTTTGTTGGGTCATGTTTTATTTTTATCTTGTTTGTCATTCTGTGACTTTTAAGTGGTGCATTTATTCCATTTACATTCAGGCTGATTATTGAAATGTGATTGTTAATCCCCATCATGAGGTTCTTATGATATTTGTTTGTTTGATTTTAGCTTTTGGGTTGATGTGATTGTATGTTTTCAAGTTTACAGTCATGATGATGTGTTCTCCATTGATTCTCTTCTGCTGTTTTCTTGGGATTCGTATGGTTTTTCTTTTTGTTCTTTCTTATGATGTTGTTACTACCTTTTTAAGTGTCTCCTGTAGAGCTGGTTTAGAAGCTACATAATCTTTTAGGGATTAGATGTCAGGAAAGGATTTTAATTCTCTATCACTGATGAAGCTGAGCTTGGCTGTAGGAAATTCTTGGTTGAAAATTTTATCTTTGAGAACTTTGAATATTGGACTTCAGTCCCTTCTAACTTGTAGTGTTTCTGCCAATATGTCTGTTGCTATGCTGATTTGTCTTCCCCAGTAGGGTGTCTGATCTTTCTCTCCTGCTGTGTTTAGTATTTTTTCTTTTGAACCTACTTTGTGTAGGCAAATTACAATGTGTCTAGGGGTTGGTCTTCTCATTTGACTTCTTGTAGGGGTTCTCTGTATCTCTTGTGTTGCACTGGTCACATCTTTGGTGAGATGAGGAAAGTTTTCTTCGAATAACCTCCTGGAATACTTGCTCCAAGTTTTCTCCCTTTCCCTCTCTTCTTCTGGGATACCAATCAGGTATAGGTTATGTCTCTTTATATAATTGCACAGCTTTTGTAGGCTTTGTTCTTTCCCTCTGAGTTTTCCTCCTATGGCTTTTATAGATCAGGTTAATTCCATGCTTTGGACTTCAAGTTCTGAGATTCTTTCTTCTGCTCAATTAATTCTGTTTTCCATGCTTGTCATCTTGTTATTTGTTCCTGGGTGAAATTTTTATGGCCAGAATCTCTGTTACAGGTTCTTTCAGTGTTGCATCTTGTCTTTCTTGTGTCTTATTCACTCTTTCCATGAGTTCTCTAATACCTGTTGTATTCTGGTTCAGTCCTTGGTGACTTCCATTGTTCGAATTCTGAAGTCTGATTTTTCAGGCATTTTCTCTTTGTTACATTGGGAATTACCTGTGTTATTTTGTTGATTTCTCTTCTTTGTGACAGATCTCTTTCTTTACTCTTTAGTTCCATTATTCAGTGGCAATGGGAGAGGCTTTCACTTCTGATGTTTGCTCAGCCCTCTATTCTTCCTTGGTCAGGGTTCTGAATTTGCTCTATTTTGAAACTGTGCTGTGGATGGGATGGTTTGCTGTCTCTTGTTGTTTGGAGAATTGAATAAGTTTGAAGATGGGGGGCTAAGATTCAGAAACCACTTACAAATCACAATGTTCATCTGATTGTGGTATGTTTTCCCTGAGACCCACTCTGCACCTACAGTCTAAATGATGATGCAATGGTTACTTGTGTATACCCCCTGAGTCAAGATATAGTAACAACATTGAAGAGAACAGAGAAAAGTAGAGTGAAATAAGATGGACATAAAATTGAAAATATAAAACAAAAATAGAACAAAGAACAACAATTGCAGAAACCAAAGCAAAGAGCAAATAAACATACACGCGCACACACATACACACCAAAGTAAACTGGAAAAACAACAAAGCAAAACAAAACAAACAACAACAACAAAACAGAAAAACCAAACACACAACCTAACACCAAGCAAAAGGAGAAGAAAAAGAGAAAAAAAGAAAATAAAAAAGGAATTCAAATTGAATCCTCACACATATATTCACACACACTTTATAATAAACAAAGAGAAGAACAAAAAAGCAAAACAAGCAAAAAAAAAGTCTGGAACATGAACACTCATTCAGTACACACATTAACAGAAAATAAAAAATGAGAGAAGAAAGTAAAAAAAACAAATGAAAGAAAAGGGGAAAAAAAGCACAAGGGGGATGCATATCAAAACCTCATATATAGATTCATACGCAAAGTAAAAATATACCAAAATTAAAAAACAAACAAAGACAAAACAAACAATAACAACAAAAAAGTTGCCTTCTTGTGGCAAGTTCTGTAATTGTTCATCTCAGGTCATCACAAGTAAGCCCTTTGTTGTCTCCTGCAGAGTTTGGCCTCCTTCATATTGTCCCTAGTGTCTGACCCAGGGAAGAAGGAGGAGGTTGTAAGAGTGGGTGAGACTTTAGTCCTCTCCATTCTCACATGGTCAGGGAGATCCCCTCTGGTGGGGAGGTTTGGAATTCTCTTCCCCAGGAACTGCTAGGGGGGTTCCCCAACCATGCTTATCCTTGAGTAGAGTCCTCTTATTGTTGCTGATGTTCAAGCTCCACCTGAGTTCATTCCTCTCAGTGGTGCCCCAGCTGTATGGGTCTGATGTTCAGAGGATAGCTGGGAAGGAGGAGGTTGGATCAGCCTCACACTCACCACTGATTTCTTTGGAAGTTTTCCTCACCTTTTTCTGGCCACACCCCTTGTCCCATTGCTGAATCAGGATAGGGGATGGGACACCTGAGTCTCAGCACTAGTCCTGTTCCTCTGGAGTTTGTACTTTCAGGATATTCCCTCTGGATCACGATCAATCCCTGAGTAGTTAATCCACTAGTCACAGAGATTGTGACCGTTGCTCTGTGGTGAGCAAACAGGACCACTCTTCTGCTGCATTTTCAAGATTGTGGCAGGGTGCTTCTTTCATCTTCTCCAGTGGGGCTCTGCTTCTGAGCTTCTTCACTATGATTCTTCCACAGTCCTTGCTGCCAGAATCTGACCAGGTGCTGCAGTGGTGAGGCAGAGCCTGGACCTGGCAGCCTCTTCTGGCAGCTTCTTCCTGGGATGGCTTTGTTGATTTTAAAAAAATAGTGCTCAGCTTCTGCAACACAAGAAGCACTAGGGACCAAGCAGAGCAGCTGTGGCACTGGACACTTCACCACAAGAGCCCTGATCACTTGCTTCTGAGTCCCCACTCAGTCAGTCACTCACAAGTCCACTTATTCACTAACACGTATGCAAAATTTTCCATACACTTAGTCACTCACACTGGGACTCACATAGTCTGACTAGCTCCTCTGCCATCTTCCTTCCTCTCCAAGTTTAGCCTACTTTAAACTTCAGACTTAGTTGTGTCAGGTTTGATGTCAATATTACCTAGTTTATATAATTCTCACATTTCAAAGTTTATTTCTCTTATTTTTTTCTCAGTTCATTATTCTCATGAATTGATGCCTTTACAAACATTCTTTATCCTCTCTTTAGTACGTTTCTCAAAGGGAGCAACAGTAAATGTATGTTTTCAACGACTGTCTTTATCTAGAAATTAGTTCATTCTTGAATTATCAGAAATGGTTACTCTTCCTTGCACATTTTCTATTTCTATTTAATTAGTTAATAAATTAGACTGCCCAAGGTCAGAGAAGACCTCCTTCATGACTGCTGGAAATTTGCCCACACCTTCAAAAGGACAGTTTCTGCTTATCACCACAGAGGAAATAATTCAGAGTATCCTTATGCAACTAATTCAATTTAAATGTATTATTTTTGAATATTATGATGGATAATGTGCTTGGCAATTTTACTACTTCATTTTATTATAAAAAAATCCTATACATTTTTTCATAATGTAAACAATGAAAACACTGAAAGGTTATTACTTCTGGTAAGTAACTGACTCAAATGCAAACCTGGTACTTCTCATTACAATTATTCTTACTCAGGTTCATATCCTATTTTTTGCTTTGAATACAAGAGCTATTTGGATATGATAGATTCTTCTGCTGTTCCCTAAAGGAGCACACTTTACACCACACACACATGCACAAAAACACATATGTATTCTTATTTTCTGAATAACTTAAGAAATATGCTTTTTTATCTCTAAAATTGTAGATAAATCATGCTAAAACATAAATTGGAGAAATATGATTGTTTTTTAATCTCTAAATACTTTAGTTTGTGTTTCCTAAGTACAAGCAAAAGCCATAATATTTGTAATGAATTAAGAAAATTTAACAATGATATAGCACTATTACATAATTCACACTATAGATTTAGATTTCATCAATTATCTTAATAACATTATTTATGGCTTTTATGTTTTCTTAGTCCAAGATGCAGTCATGTATTATGCATTCCACTTAGTTGTCATATCTCCTTCTTCTCCTTTATTCTGAAAAGTTTCCAAAAACTTTATTTTCCTTAAACTTTGCATTTTTAAAGAGGATAGGCCAGTTTCTTTAGAAAATGTTTTCAATCTGAATTTATGTGATATTTTCTTTCTTTTTTTTTTTTTTTGAGTTGAAGTCTCACTCGGTCACCCAGACTGGAGTGCAGTGGCCGCTCCCGGCCACCGCAGCCTCGACCTGCTGGCCTCCGGCGATCCTTCCGCCTCAACCTTCCGAGTAGCCGGAATTACAGGCATGTGCTACCACGCCCGGCTGATTTTTTGATTTATTGTAGAGATGAGGTCTCCCTGCCCAGGCGGGTCTCGAAACCGCGGGCTCAGGCAATCCACTCACCTCAGCCTCCCAAAGGCGGGGGATTACAGGCTGAGCCACCGAGCCCGGCTGATATTTTCTCATGTTTAGATTCATGCTATACAATTTTGGTAAAAATGTCAAAGACATAATGTTGTGTCATTCTTGGTGCATCATATTAGAAGGCAGATGATATCATTTTATCCTAATTATGATGATACAAACATTAATCACTTGGTTAGAATGATGTCTAACAGATTTATTCATTGTAAAGTTAGCATTTTTTCCTTTGGAATTAAAAAGGACTTTGTAAGGATATACTTTGATATTATGTAAATAATTTCTTACTAATCTTTCTCTTACTAATTGTAGCACTCAGATTTTTGAGGATTATTATTTCTTCTGCATGTAGTATTTTGCCTTGTACAGTAAAGATGAGCCTGCTTTCCTTCCAACCCTCTTTCTTTTCCTATTCCTTCTTCCCCCTCCCCCCATTCCCCCTCTTTTCTTCCTTCCTTCCTTTGGTATACAAGTTTTTACTTTATTAAACTTCTTAGAAAACATTCAGCCATTATTTCTTCAAATGCTTTTTCAGTATCATGCTCTTTCTCTTCTTTATCTCTAGTAACTGAATATTAAATCTTCTGTTATTATCTCTCAGGTTCTGAGGCTCTGTTCACATTAATTTTTTCTCTGTTGAATAGATTATATAATTTCGATTAATTTATGAACAAGTTTGCTGGCTTTTTAAAAACTGTCTTTTACATTCTACTTTGAATTTATCTAGTGAGTTTTTTTTCCTTTACCTTCAGTTAATGCATTTTTTAGTTCTTAGATTTTTATTTTAGTTTTCTTTATATATTTTTAGATGCTTATATTTTCTCTTTTAACATTTGTTTCAAGAATGTTTGGATTTTCTCATTTCAGTATTCTTATATTATCTGCTTTATTTTATTTTATTTATTTTAAATTCAAGGTGTACATATGCACGTTTGTTGTATAGGTATATTGTGTGAAAATAAGATTTGGGCTTCTATGGATCCTCACCCCAGGGATGGGTATGATACCTGTTGGGCAGTTTTTTAACCCCCCTTTCCTTTCCCTTTTTGGTAGTCTCTGGTGCCTGTGTTGCCTATCCATGTGCCTATGTGTGCCCAGGGTTTAACTTGCATTTATAAGTGAGAATATGTGATATTCACTTTTCTGTTTGGTGACAATTTGTTTAGACTGATGGCGTCTGTCTGCATCCATGTTGCTGCAAATGACATCTTTCATTCTTTTCTATGGCTATGTACTATTTCAACTTGGGTTGATTCTATGTTTTTGCTATTGTGGATAGTGCTGTTGAGACAGGAGACAGCTAGAGAAAGACTGGGCAGACAGTCACACAAGTTCTCTGGTAACAATGTAGTGAACTCCTGGCAGGCCCCTAGGGTCAGCATTGGTAAACAAGCTCCCTGCAAGACTCTCAAGCTAGAGCTAAAGTCCTCACTGCTGTGATTGAAAAGCAACCAATCAGAGCAGCAATAGCTCACAGCTAGTTCTAGCCAATCGGCTTGGATTTAGGGCTATATAAGCACCAGGTTTTCAGCCCCAGATGGGCAACCCCTTCGGCCCCCTCCTGCTGTGGGAGCTTTTCTGTACTTAATAAATCCTGCTTTCTCACCTTCTGGCTGTCCATGTCCCTAATTCTTCCTGGGCATGAGACAATAACCTTGACTCTGAAGTGCTGCAACCTGAAGAGTTGCAGAAAATCATCAGAGTGGAAAAGTCATGCACCCCAGAGGCTGACTTGCCAGCCGACAGAGCCAGCTGAACCAGGAGAGCTGCTGGAGGAAGGCAAGACTCTGAAGCTGAGGCACCCATGGAGCTAGGCTTGCCAGCCCACCAAACCAGCAACACTCTCAGGGCTTGGCTTACCAGCCTGTTAGAGCCAGCACCTTGGAGGCTAGGCTTGCCAGTCTCCTCCCGCCCCAATCGCAACACTCAGGGCATGGCTTGCCAGCCCATTAGAGCTGACACTTGTGGGGCTAGGCTTATCAGTCCCTCCACCACCCTCTCTGGGGCTTGGCTGGCTGACCCATTGTGCTGATGTTCTCTTCTGGAAGGTGACATTTTTGCTAAGAGGTCTGCTACTGTTCTGATGGGTCTCCTTTGGTAAGTAGTCTTCCTCTTCTTTCCAGCTGCCTTTAAAATATTTTGTTTCTTTTTCTTTAGTCCAGTGCACTTTCAAGGGGCAGCATGGTTATTTCCATGATTTTGCTATTGTGAAGAGTGCAGAAATAAACATACATGCACAGGTATCTTTTTTAAAGAATGGTTTGAGTTTCTTCTAGTATATTCTGCACCCTATATCTTTAAAACAAAAATTTAAAATAAAGATATTTTGCTACATGCTGATGCTGACCTTGACAAGTCTAATGATTTTGTGCCTAAGTGATAGTCTTCTTGTGTAGTACCTGACAGGTGTTCTCTTAATTTCTTATATCTGCATGATGTCCTCTCTAGCAAGATAGAGGAAGTTTTCTTGGATAATAACCTCAAAAGCTTTTTCCAGGTTGCTCTCATTTTCCCTTTCTTTCTCAGGAATGCCTATCAAATGTAAATTTGATCCCCTTACATAATCCCATACATTCCAAAGTCTTTGTTCTTTCTTAAAAAAAAAGTTTGACTGGGTAAATTCAAAGGATTGGTCTTCAAGTTCTAGAATTAATTCTGCCTGGTTGGGTCTGCTACTAAGATTTGTGAATATGTTTTGAAATTTCTGAAGCAAATTCTTCATTTCCAGAAGTTCAGTTTGGTTCTTAGTGTGGTCAAATAAGCTTTCATTTCTTGGACTGTTTTTGTGCCCTGTTTGATTTGGGCATGCACTCACATTTGGATCTCATTGAGTCTTTTTGTCATTCATTTTCTGAATTCTATATCTGCCATTATGTATAATTCATTCTGGTTGTGATTTATTGCACAGGGCTGGCAAGATCCCTTGTAGGGGTTGAAACACTTTGGTTTTTGGGACTGGCAGTGTTCTTGCACTGATTTCTTCTTATGTGTGGAGGCAGACTTTTTTCTTTTAATTTTATTTGTTATTTAATTTATTTATTTATACATTTTTATACATTTTTCAATTTTTTATTTGAAAGAGGTGGGGTACAGTTCAGGGTTAGATATACAAATGTTGATTATGCAGGTACCCTCATTGATGAGTAATGACCCTTCCTCCCCTGGAAGTATCCTCAACTGCCAATCCCATCACTCCTCCCCTGACAGTTTCCCACTACTGCCAGTCCCTTTCTTATAGTATTATAATAGTTCAAATTTCACTTATGAGTGAGAATACATGGCATTCTGTTCTTTGTTTCTGTGATAGGTCACTGAGTATGATCAACTCTAAATCCATCCAAGTTGCTGCAAAGTTCATGTTTGTACTTCTGTATGACTGCATAATATTCCTTTGTGTATATGTACTCCATATTTTTTATCCAGTCCAGCTTTGATGGGCAACATGACTGGTTCCCTGTTTTTGCTATTGTGAATAGAGCTGCAACAAACATACATGTGCAGGTATCTTTTTTGTGGAATGATTTGAATTCCTCTGGACATATTCACAATAGGGGAATTGCTGGGTCATATGAAAGGCCAATTTCTAGTTCTTTCAGAAATTGCCACACTGTCTTCCAAAGAAGTTGTACTAGTTTGCATTCCCACCAGCATTGTATAAGTGTTCCTTTTTCTCCACATTCTTGCCAGCATCTGTTGTTGTTGGTTTAATTAATGATGGCCATTCTTACAGGGGTTAGGTGGCGTATCAATGTGGTTTTGATTTGTATTTCTCTGATGATGAGTGAGGCTGAGCACACTTACATATGTCTGTTGGTTGCCCATATATCTTCTTTTCAGAAGTTCCTATTCATGTCTTTTACCCACTTTTTAATGGGGCTTTTTTTTTCCTTTTGGCACGTTTGAGTTCTTTGTAAATCCTAGATGTTAGGCCTTTGTCAGATATTCAGTTGGCAAAAATGTTTTCCCATTCTGCCATTCTGTGGGCTGTCTCCCTTCTCTCTTGATAGTTTATTTTTCTTTGCAGAAGCTTGTTAGTTGGATGAAGTCCTATGTTTTTTATATTATTTTTTTAGGTATGGGCATTTAGGGTTCTGAACAGGAATTGGTTGTCAGTTCCATTTTCCATAAGAGTGTTTCCTGAATTTTCTTAGATTCTTACAGTTTTAGGTTTTATGTTTAGGTCTTTGATTCATTTAGAGTTAATTTTTGTGTATGGTGATAGGTACGGGTCATGTTTCAATCTTCTGCATGTGATCAGTCAGTTTTCACAGCAGCACCATTTACTGAATAAGTTCTCCTCTCCCCAAAGGTTGTTGTTGGTGGCTTTTGCGAAGATGAGTTGGTTGAGAAATTGTGGCTTTGCTTCCAGAATCTCTATCCTGTTACATTGGTCTATGTGCCTGTTCTTGTACCAATACCATGTTGTTTTGATTACTGTAGCCTTATAGTAAAGTTTGAAGTCTGGAAGTGTGATACCTCCTGCTTTATTTCTTTTGCTAAGGATTGTTTTGACTATTTGTGGTCATTTAGATTTCCATATCAATTTCTATATTTTCATTTCCAGGTCTGTGAAGAATGATGTTGGTAATTTAATGGGTATTGTGTTGAATCTGTAGATTGCCTTCAGTTGGATGGACATTTTAACAATGTTGATTGTTTCTATCCATGAGCATGGAATATTTTTCCATTTGTTTGTGTCTTCTTGGATTTCTTTGTCCAGTGTTTTGTAGTTCTCATTGTAAGGGTCTTTCACTTGGGTTAGGAAGATGTCAAAATATTTCTTTTTTTTTGTGGCTACTGTGAATGGGATTGTGCTTTTAATTTGGGTCTCTGCCTGCTTGTTATTGGTGTATAGGAATGCCACTGTGTTTTACACATTTATTTTGTACCCTGAGACTTTGCCAAAGTTCTTTATCAGTGCAAGTGGGTTTTTGACAGATTACTTAAAATTTCAAGCTATAGGTTCATATCATCAGCAAAGAGGGATAATTTGACTCCTCTTTTCCTATTTGGATACCTTTGATTTATTTCTCTTGTCTAATTGCCTGAGCTAGAATTCCAACACAATGTTGGACGAGAGGGGTGAAAGTGGGCAGTCTTGTCTCGTTCCAGTTTTCAGGGGAAATGTTTCCAGTTTCTGTCCGTTCATCAATATGTTAGCTGTGGGTTTATTGTAGATGGCACTTACTATTTTAAGGTATGTTTCTTCTATATCTAGGTGTTTGAAGGTTTTTGTCAAGAAGGCATGCTGGATTTTATCAAAAGTTTTTTCTGGATCTAACGAGATAATAATGTGGTTCGTATTTTTATATCTGTTGATGTATTTAATTACATTTATTGTCTTGCAAATGTTGAACCAGCCCTGCATCCTGGGGATGAAGCCTGCTTGGTCATAGTGGATGATTTTTGAGATGTGTTTTTGGATCTGATTTGCTAGAATCTTGCTGAGGATTTTTGCACCTATGTCCATAAGGGATATTGGCCTGTAGTTTTCTTTTTTTTGTTGGATCTTTACCTGGTTTGTGTATCATTGTGACGTCAGCTTCGTAAAATGATTTGGGGAGAATTCCATCTTTCTAAGTTGCCTAGAATTCTTTCAATAGGATTGGTATCACCTCCTCCTATATACATTTTGTAGAATTCTGCTGGAAAGTCGTCCAGTCCAGGACTTTTTTGGTAGGTACTTTTTGTATGACAGAGTCTATTTCTTGGATTGTTATTGATCTATTTAGTATCTCAATGTCTTCTTGTTTCAACCTGGGGAGGTTGTGTGATGTCAGAAAGTTCTCCATTTCATTTAGGTTATGTTTTGTTTCTATATAGGTGTACATAGTAATCTCTGATAATCATTTGTATTTCTTCAGGGTCAGCTGTGATTTGATCTTTTGTATTTCTGATTGTGTTTTTTGACTTTTTCTTTCTTTTTTGTGGTCATTCTGGCTAAGGGTCCATCAATCTTGTTAATTCTTTCAAAGAACCTGATTTTTGTTTGTTGATGTTTTCTATTATATTTTTGTCTTCTATGTCCCCTATTTGGGTTATTATTTTTGTGATTTGGATCCTTCTGCTAAAGTTGGGGTTTTGGTGGTTTTCTCTTTTCAGCTTTCTTGGGTGATTTGTTTGGTCCTCCACTTGTGATGTTTCTGTTTTCTTGATGTGTGCTCGTAGAGATATAGATTCCCCTCTTAGAACTGATTTCTTGACATCCCAGAGGTTTTTGTAAGATGTTTCTTCATTTTCATTTGTTTCCAGGAATCTTTTAATTTCTATTTTGATTTCAGTGTTGACCCTGTAGTTGTTCAGCATCATGCTGTTTAGTGTCCATGTCTTTGTGGGTTTTGGAGATATATTGTTGGTGTTGATTTTTATTTTTATTTTCACTGTGATCTGATAATGTAAATGGCAACATTTCAACCTTATGGAATTTGTTTATGCTTGATTTATGGCCAAGGATTTGATCAATCTTAGAATATGTTCCATGTGGTGATGAGTAGAATGTATATTCTGTGGTTGTTGGGTGGAATAATCTGTAGGTATCTATTAAGTCCATTTGGTCAAGTGTCAAGTGTAGGTTTTGGATCTCCTTGTTGATTTTTTTACCTCAATGATCTATTGGGGCTATTAGTAGGGTATTCAATTCCCCTGCTATAATAGTGTTAGAGTCAATATCTTTTTTTAGCTTACTTAATAGTTGCTTTATAAATGCTAGTGCTCCTGTGTTGGGTGCCTATATGCTTAGAGTGGATGTTTCTTGTTGCTCTTTGAACCTTTTATCATTATGTAGTGTACTTTTGCATCTTTTTAAATTTTTGATATCTTAAAGGTTTTTTTGTCTGATATTAAGATCGCAACTTCTGCCTTCTTTTTTGATCCATTTGCCTGGAAACTCGTTTTCCATCCTTTGACTTTGAGTCTGTGTGCATCCCTTGTAGTGAGATGAGTCTCCTGGATGCAGAAAATAATTGGGTCATGATTTCTTATCCAGTTTGCCATTCTGTTTCTTTTCAGTGGTGCATTTTGTCCATTCACCTTCTGCCTGATTATTGAAATGTGATTGCCTATCCCTGTCATGAAGTTCTTATAAAGTTTTTTCTTTGTTTACTTGTTTTTCTTTGGCTTTGGGATTAATGTATGTGTGTGTTTTCAAGTTTCTTATTGTGCTATATTCTCTGTTGATTCTGTACTCTGCTGTTCTCTTGGGAATTGTGTGGTCATTCTTTTTTTATTTTTCTTTCTTTTGTGCTTAATACCTTTTTAAGTGTCTCCTGTAGAGCTGGTCTGAAAGCTGCATAATCTCTTAGGGATTGCATGTTGTGGAACGATTTTCATTCTCCATCACTGATGAAGCTGAGCTTGGCTGGATAGGAAATGATTGGTTGAAATTGTTTATCTTTGAGGACTTTGAATATAGGGCTCCAGTTCCTTCTTGCTTGTAGTGTTTCTGCTGATAGATCTGCTGCTATTCTGATTAGTCTCCCCTGGAAGTCAGTCTGATCTTTCTCTCTTGGTGCCTTTAGTATTTTTTCTTTTTGCCTACTTTGTGTAGACAAATTGCTATGTGTCTAGGGGTTGGTCTTCTCATTTAATGTCTTGTGGGGGTTCTCTGTGTCTCTTATGCTTGGCTGGTCACATCTTTGATGAGTCGGGGAAAGTTCTCTTGGATTACTTCCTGGAATGCTTGCTCCAAGGTATTCTCATTTTCTCTTTCTTCTTCTGGGATATCAATTAGGCATAGTTTTGGCCTCTTGACATAATCACTCATCTCTTGTTGGCTTTGTTCTTTCTCTCTGAGTCTTATTTTTATGTTTTTTACAGATTGGGTTAATTCCATTTTCTGGTCTCCAATTTCTGAGTTTCTATCTTCAGCTAGATGAATTTTGCTTTCCATGCTTGTCATCTTGTTATTTATTTCCACTGATCTCTTTGGACTTCTTCCTCATCCTTTTCTGGCCACACCCTTTGTCCCGTGGCTGGATCAGGGTAATGGGTTTGGCTCCTGGAACTCAGCATTTGTCAGGTCCCTCTGAAGTTTGTGCTCTCAGGATATTCCCTCTGGGCCATGATCAGTCCCTGAGTAGTTGGTCCACCAGTCACAGTGATCAGGTCTGTTGCTCCATGGTGAGAAAGTCAGAGCACTTTCCTGACCTACCTTCAAGATGATGTTGGGTGCCTCTTTTGTCTTCTTCCATGGGGCCTTGCCTCTGGACTCCCTCTGTAGCCCTTGCTGCCAGTGACCTGCCAGCCTCTGAAGTGGTGAGGCAAAGTCAGGAATTGGAAGTCTCCTCCTGCTGCAATGGTGAGGGAGAGACTGGGGTGATTGTTTCTCCCTGCCTCTTTTATCACAGGAAAATTTCTGTCCATTAAAAAACAATCGTGCTCAGGTTCTGTGACCTGGGAAGAGCCAGGGACAAAGTAGAGAAGCTGAAGTACCAACTTTTGCACCAGGGGCCTGGCCACCTGCTCACGAGTCCCCATTTCAACAATCTCTTGCAGCATTTTCTTCCCAGGGAGGCTTTGTTGATCTGTTATTTTATTTTAAGTGTTATCATTGGGTTGGGGCTTTGTAATTTTTTCTTTTCAATTTTTCCTTATGAACATGTCTTCTGTGTATGTTGTGTTTGCCTACTGGCTTCCTTTAGTGCCTGGCTTCACATTCACTCCCTGACCCATAGGCTTCAGGGTCAGAGGCAGTGGTAGCAGCATTTGGTTGGGGGTGGGGATGCAATTGAGACCTCTGGAGTTTGTGTCCTCATGGCAGTGCTAAGCCACAAATGTAGTGTTCAGGCTGAGTCAGAGAAGCTGCATAATGACAGGAGGTCCTACCTCATAGGAACCTGTGGAGGCAGGTATCTGTGCATAGTACCTGAGGGCATCTGTGAGTAACCTGACTCTTTTCTCCCTTCTGAACCCACTGGTGGCAGGAATGGAGACAGTGGTGCTAGCCAGGACTCATGAAAGAGTACGTACTCCTTGTTTCCTTTTTGGTCCACATGTGGGAGATTCAGAGGCAGCAGTGAAGATGACATCTGGAAAGGGTCCAGCTAGGACAGCAATCAGGCAGTGTAGGGACAGTCCATTCCTGCCTGAACAATAACCTGTATCTTTCTTAGCCATTGGTGGCTGGATTCCCACATGGCTGGAAGTCATGATGTTTCCTTATTCTTTCTTTTTTTTCTGGCTTTTTTTCCATTTTAATTTTTTAAATTTTATTTTAAAAATATGAGGTACAAGTCAAGATTTGGTACATAAGTAGTCATTATGCATGTTACGTTTGGGCCTCTCTGTGGTCTCTACATTGCCTAATTTAGGATCAGCTACTCTTATTGATGTTTTGTACCCTCCCCTCCCCTGGTCATGTCCCACTACTGCCAATCCCTTCCTCACAGTATTATGATAAATGTTCAGGGTCTTATTATGAGTGAGAACATGTGGTATTCAGTTCTTTGTGTTGTGACAGATTACTGAGTAGAATAGACTCCAAATCCATCCAAGTTGCTGGAAAGTCCATAATTCTGTCCTTCTTTATGGCCACGTAATATTTCATTGTGTATACATACCACATTTTAAAAAGTCCAGTCTACTTTTCATGGGCAGCACAGTTGGTTCCATGTTTTTGCTAGTGTGAACAGTGCTACAATAAGCATGCAAGTACCTTTTTTGTAGAATGATTTGACTTCCTCCAGGTATATTCCCAGAAGGGGGATTGCTAGGTATTATGGAAGGTTGATTTTTAGCCCTTTTAGAAATTGCCAAAATGTTTTCCACAGAGGTTGTACTAATTTATACTCCCACCAACAGTGTATAAGCATTCCCTTTTCCCCCATCCTGTCCAGCATGCAGAAGGTTGAAAAAGGACCCCTACTAATCATCATACACAAAAATAAACTCTAAATGGATCAAAGAACAAAAGGTAAAACTTCAAACTATTAAAGAATCATAGAAAATTCAGGAAGCACCCTTACAGAAATTGGAATAGGCAACCAATTCCTGATCAAAAATCCCCAAAATCCATTCCATAAGAGATAAGATAGGGACCTCCTCAAACTGAAAACTTCTGCAAAGCAAAAGATACCATCATGAGAGTGGGGAGGCAGCCCACAGAATGAGAAAAAAATATTTACCAACTGTATATCTGACAACATCTAACATCTAGGATCTAAAAGGTACTCAAATGTGCTGAAAGGAGAAAAAAGCAAACGGCTCCATTAAAACATGGGCAAAATATGTGAATAGACACTTCTCAAAAGAAGACATATAAGCATCCAAAAGAAACATGAAAAGATGCTCAGCCTCACTAATCACCAAAGAGATGCAAACCAAACCACATTGAGATGCCACCTAACTCCAGTCAGGTTGACCATCATATAACTCAAAAAACAATGGGAGCTTCCTTTTTCTGCCTGCACATGGGCAGAGCACAGCAGCAGCATTGGTGCCTGGCTGGCAGGGGCCTGACCAGCACGGCACTGATAGAGTGGTCAGGAGTTGGTAGGACAGTCTTTTTCTGCCTGAAGAAGCACTTGTCTCTCCCTTACATGCTGCTAATAGCCACTGTAAAAATCTTTTGATGATAATTATTAATATCTATGACTTCTTGGCTTTGACATCTGCTGTGCATATTTACCCTTTCAAAGTCCTTCAAATTCTGAGTAACTTAGAAATGAATCTTGGACATTAAAAATATTATAAGACTCTGGGTCTTATTTAAATGCTATGGAAAATCTTGATATTTTTATTTTATCAGGCAATCTACCCAGTTTGGTTCATGCTGCAAGTTCTGAAACTGCTTCTGTAGGCTGTGATTTCAAAGTTAGTAGATTTAGCAACCTTTATAGAACGCTTTGCATCTGTTTCTGATGTTAACCACCCAGTGGACAGTCTGGGCCCTGGGCAATGGTTATCTATTGTTTAGTTCTCAAAGTTTTAGATAAGTCAATTAATATCTGATCATGGTATGAGGTAAGCCCAGAGTTCATAAACATCTTTATAGGGTCGCTTTCCTAACTCCTCCCTCTTAGTAATCTTTCCAGTACTCTTTGGTTCCCAGGAACTCTCCCTTTTAGGTGGGCACCATCCCATTGGAATTACAACCCATCGAAGGAAAGAAAAAACTAGACTCCTTCAGAGTTTTGGGTCATGTGTGCTTCCATTTATGGGCAGTTGCCCTCTACTCTTGCTCCATCCTCATTCCTATGGAGTTACTTGGGTGTTAGAGTATGAGAAAATGGAGGAAGAAAGATAAGAAGAAGAAGAAAAGACTTGTGCACTCTGTATGTGTACATATAATTTCCCCTTCCAGCTCCTCTCAAAGCTAGAGAAAATTTCCCAGCACTATCTTGAAAACACAATGCTTCAGGGTTTGAAGCTTTACTAAATTTAGGCCAGGGAAGTCTGGAGGAGAAAACAGTGAATCTTCTTACCCCATCTTGCATAAATCCAGCCTCCTGTATCCTTTGATATGCTCTATATTGGGAGAAATTTAACAAGGTTGGGTTTTACAGTACTTGGAACAGAGAGGACAAGAGTGCAGGGTCAAAGGGTTAGGCTGAGTCAGTAAGCATCCTGAACAGAGACTTGTAAGCCATGAGAAGGAGTAGAACATCTTACTGTGGCTTTTGGTTATCAAATATCCCAGAATATTTTTAAAACTTCAAAAATGTTTACAGAGTTATATTCTATTTAAGATTTTTATGCTAACAAGGCAATGATTCTATGATAAAAATATAACTAGAAATAGTTTCAGTTAGTGATTAAAAGTGAATATGAGACCTTATATACATGTGTACTGTGTGTCAAATAACTTTCTTATGTGGATTCCCTCTTGCTTTGCTTGGACCACCTTGCAAAATTGAGCGCTCCATCTGGAGATAAATGGAAATCTATCAAAATATTTTTAAGCAGCAAATTTGTACATGGAAGAGTATTTTGTTGGCACATGGGGGAATATGTTGGAAAGAGAAAAAGCAGGTGTGGAAATATCAGCTTAGAGGCTATTTGGGTGATCTAGAGAGTGGTTGTCAAAATAATACTCCTGAAAGAAACCCAAGTTCTAATCCTTGGGATCAGTGAATATTTTACCTTACATAGCAAAAATGACTCTGCAGATGTAATTAAATTAATAACTTGGAATATGTAGGTTTTCCTGGATTATCTTGGTGACAATCGAATCAGACAGGCCTTTAAATGTAGAAAATCTTTCATGGCTGTGGTCAGAGAAATATGTGAGGCTAGAAGCTGGGTCATATACTACACTGCTGGCTTTGGAGACTGAAGAAGGTGCCATAAACTAAGATATGCTAGTGACCTCTAACGGGTTAAAAGGCAAATAAATAAATTCACACCTAGAACCTACTAAAGGAAACACATGACTGCTAATCTTTTGATATTAACTGTGAAATTTGTGTCAGGCTTCTGACCTGCAGAATTATAAGAAAATAAAGAATTGCTTTATACCACTAAATTTGTGGTAGTTTGTTATGATAACAATAGAAAATGAATGTATAGGCATACATTGATGGTTACCTAAACAACACTCATATGACTAGTCAAATATTGAAAACTAAACTTGATTTGAAAGATATTTGAGAGGTAGAATTGACGAGACTTTGTGATAGATGGAAAATGTGTAAGAGGTGAGAAAAGGGCAGTAAGGAGTGGGAGAATTCAAGGATTTTAAAAATATTTTTGGCTTGAGCAATATTTTGGTACTGAGAAGTGAGGTGCTACTATAAAAAATATCTAAAAATATTGAAATGTCTTTTTTGCCAGCTAACTTTTTAAAAATGTGTTTTATTATATAAATGTGGGGTACATGTTAGGATTAACTGCACAACTAGGCTGCATGTAGGTGAAATTTGGGCCTTCAACTGGTCTTCACTTCCCCTGGTTTGGGACCAAGTACCCTTCATGTTGTTATGTGGCTCTCCCTTCCTCCCTCCCCTGGCAGTGCCCAGCAACTGTCAATCCCTCCCTTGTGATAATGTGATTTATTTGGTGATAGATAGAGACTGTAAGAATTCTGAGGTGCATATTTTTAAAAATCTACATTGCCTTGAAGATGGTGTCATTTGCTGTGATTTTTCATGCAAGAAGGAGAAAAGTTCAGTTTTACATATGCTGAGTTGAGGTATCTTAGGTCATCCTAGTGGAATAGGCAGTGGAATCAGTTAGATCTATAGATTTGGACCTCAGGAAAGAGCTTATAGGTATAACGTTATAGTTTGGGATAGTTTGGGGAGTGATCAGTATAGAAACATAACTAAAGTAGATGTCAGTGGGTTGCAGCAGGAGATATAACCTGTATGGATAAAACTGATTTAAATAATTGGCTTTTAAGGATATAAGAGAAATGGTATTCGGAGAAGGATGTGGGTTAGAGGGTTTTGAGAATGTGCTGAGTATGTTGGAATGTTGATTTAAAGGATTAGTATGAAGGAAAATATAGAGACAATAGAGGGAGAAGAAAATGAGTTAACTGACATCCCTGTAGAGGTAGAATTGATTGTAACTGAGTACATAAGGTGATACTAGTCCTGTTCACAGAGGCTCTTCTCTTCAATTGCAGAAGATAGAAGAAAATGATAGCATACACTAATTATCAATAAATAGTAGACCTAATTAATGTATGTGTAGCTCTACAGCCAGGGAGCTGAGATCAAAGATATTGCAATTCTCATACTAAATGTGGACACTGTAGCCACTTACTAGGTGTTGGATTACTAAGTGTTAGATTATAGCATGCTGATAGAGTTAATGTGCAGATTAACTTAGGTTGTTTCTTTTAAGATACTTGAACTGATGTCTGCTCAGAGGAAGCATAATATTTGCTGTTGTTATGAGGTGTTATCACTTTTAAGTTTATATTTATTGTTTGTTTTTGCATAATAGTTTTGACAACATAGCCTGTAAGGGTTTTGAGGTCATAGCAAAAACATTCTTGTCTTATGCAAAACTGTGAAGATTTAAGCAAACCATATTCTGATAATATCCCTGAGCACTGTGTTTGGAGCCAGTTTGAATTGTTCACTCTTGGATAATTGATTTGGTATCTGAAAATAGAGAATATATTTAATTTCTATAAATCTCACTTTCAAACTGATGGGATTAATTTATATGATTTTTCACCTTGTTTCTAACCGAACATAGCATGATTTTATTTCATGTTTAAGTCTATTAGGTTAAATGGTAAACATATAATTGGTAAAAAGGAATATAACATGAATAGACTTTTGGCTTCATTTTCAAACATAGTTATTCTATATTCTTTATCTTTTATACATATGATCATACAAAATTTTGAAGAGCTCTTTCTTTAGGCTTTGATGCATATTCCATTTTGATATGACTACATTGCTATACATTATTGTGCTCCAGTATCCTACTTCCTGCTAAGTGAAAAGTAGAAGTGAATAAAATGTCTGCTCAATTACACTGAAATAAGATGACAACAAGAAGATGAAATAGGCAGTTCAGGAAATTATTTCTATAATAGTTTCAAAGTTTTTAAATTGTTTTACTAATTCATTAATTTAGTAAGCATTTTTGTCAAACTTTGTGTTATCTCACTTTATTAGAAATGGGGAAAAGTCTAAGGATTCAAATATTTCAATTACCATTACAGTGGTTAAAATTGTAAGTGCTGAACAATTCATACTTTTCTTCACATCTATTATTATATTTGGTATCACAGTACCTTGAACTTAGTAAACATTCAATATGTGTTTTCTATGAATGATTCTTTCAAAAATTTTATTATTCTTTAAAACCCGAGATTCAAGGGTATAAAGATATGATGATTCTAGTCTGGGCTCTGTTATTAACTGTATGACAGTGAGTAAGTTTGTTACACTTTTGGTTTCAGGTGGGGAGTGAAGTTAGTGTTCAGACGTTACCTAATTGGTAAAATTTTGCAATCTGGAGAATGGGATCACCTGAAACCCAATCTCCACCAGCACATGATATATATGTAACAAATATGTACTTATACCTCCTGAATCTAAGCAGACAAACAAATAAAAACCTAGATAGGGGACCAGTAAACTGTAAGGTTTGTTTTGTTATTCACGGCATTCTGTAAAGTGAACCATAATTACTTAAGGACTACATTTATTATTAGTTCTAGTTTTGACTGAAAAATTTGAGTTCCCTTGAATTGTCAGGTTGATCATTTTATATGGATAGATTCTGAAATTTAACTGTCCTCATTGCTCTTACTATCCAATAAATGGTCAATAAAAGAATTTTGGAAGACTAAATGAGTTGATGACTGTGGTAGATCCAGATTCACTTGAGAAATTTTTGCCAGTCCACCTGGAAAAACTGGGATTTGAAATTAGACAGATACTTGCCATAGCAATTGACACTTGGAAATGAAGAATGTTGATAGAGTTTAGTCTGCATGATAAATTTAGTTATTTAAGAAACCTTGAATTGCTGAAGTTTTATCTTTCTCTCTCTCTCTCTCTCTCTCTCCTCCTCTTTCTCTTTCTCCTCCTCTCTCTCTTCTTTTGCCTTGCATTGAGGAAGTGACTAGAGAGTGCTTTTTAATTTTGACCACAAAATTCTGGTGTAGAAGGTGTACTGGAACATAGATATTGTCTCAATATTCCCGCAACCCGGGGAAGGAAGCCTTCAGGTACCTGTTGAGTGACTGGCTATCTTTTTTGGCCCTAGGATAACAGTGGCTTTCCTGAACTTCAGTATAGATAGGGATTTAGGTCAATCTATACCTTTCGGTCAATCTATACCTTCCTCTAGAAAGTAATTATCTGTCTTAGGTAAGCAGTTCTTAGATATGTCAGTGTATATCGGTGATCAAGCCTTATATAACTGCAATTTTTGCTACAATTGCCATTTACTTGTTTTTCCCACCAATGAAATTTAAAATCCACGATGGCAGGAAATCATATTTCTTGTTATTTTTTCCTGGCACCTTCCAAGGTACTTGGAGATAGATATTACTCAGTAGCCATTTGTTGGATAAATGTAAAATAAGACCATATAATAAATGTAGTCAGGGATCAAGGATATTTTAGCATTGAGGGATGGATTTATATAAGTTATTTATGGGTGGAAAGGTGAAGGCTCAGAGAGGGTATGATGTTCACCAAAGATGGAGGAGTCACCATCTCTGTTAACAAAGAACACATTTTCTTTACCAATATGCAGAACACACAAAATTAGATTATTGAATTTGGATTCCATGTTTTTAAAGATTCATAAAAAGGAAAACCAATTAGACACAAGGCTGAACCAGCAAAATATAAAATTTAAAATGGTAGTTAAGAAAGTGTTAGAGGAGCAGTACAAAAGAGGGGAGGGAGGTGTTTTTGGTTGAGGATTAGCTGAGGCAGTCAAGGACATTTACAGCATGATTTTGGCTGACACAGCAGACACAGCATGAACCAAAGTCAAGCGCAGGGGAGGGAAGCAGGGGCTTGGAGATATTGCTGTACAAACCTCCAGGCAGCTACTGACAAGGAGATCAAGACATGTTTTTACTGATAAGCAAGGCCAATGCAAAGGTCAAAACTTTGATCATGAGAAATTTTAATTACTCAGATATTGATCAGAACACCTAGGAACCAACTACAGAAGGCAGGGTTTGAGAACAGAGCTGGAATTTTTAGATTCACACTGAGACATAACTGCTCTTCTTACACTGTGGTCAGATGCTATTCTGAGCACATTGTAGGAAAAAAGCCAACTATGATAATGGGTTAGACTTTGGGGACTGTCAGTGACCACATTATCATTATACTTTAAATGGTAAGTGGAAGAAACATTAAAGAAAGTTGATTTTGAAAGAATGTATAGAAAACCCTAAGGACCTTTGATGGAAATTTTATAAAGTAAAGGTCAAGGGAGGAAGAATATTTAAAGGTGAATTGAAGTGCTTCTTCAAAATCAATAAAGAAAATTAAACTTCCTTAATGATCTCAGGCAAGTAATACAGTCTCAGAGCTAGGGTCTGCCACAGTATATACGGTGTCTCTTTGGGCTTTGAAAAATTACTTTTGTGATTTGGTTACACGTTTTGGTTGGGTAAATGGGCTTTTATTTGGATCTTGGTCTTAGCAAGTATTACCAGATCATTAAATACTTTAGTTTAGGTCCTTGAAATCATTCATCCATTATGTCTTTGGGACTATAATCTCTTCCCCAAACCTTGCTTAGTTTCTGGTATATCTTTTGCAAAAACCTGTTTCTCTCTTTTTAAAAATTTACCATAGAGATGAGGTCTTGCCATGTTGCTCAGGCTGCTCTCGAACCCCTGGATTCAGGCAATCCTCTCACCTCAGTCTTCCAAAGTGCTGGGATTACAGGCTTGAGCCACTGTGCCTGACTGAAACCTGTTTCTCAAAGACAAATTTGATAGTTTCACTTATTTGATGAGCTCTCACCTTTATTGCAAAGATAATTTTCTTTTCTTATTTTTTTGATTAGAAAAAATATAGTTTATTTAGAAAGTAATTAGAAAGAGAGAGAGAAAAAGAGGAGATTCACCGCCCCAAGGTAGGGGAGGGGACCAAAGTCAGGAAACACGGCAACAGTGGTAACTCAAAGAGCACATGGCCACACCAGAGTCTAGTAAGGCAATAGCCACAAAGAAAATTTTCTAAAATTTGGTCTTCACTTCAATATCAGTGTTTACTGCTCTTATATTTATCCTTCACTCTAGTCATGTCCTTTTACTTTGGAATTATATTAGGCTTACAGAAAACATGCAAAGACAGAATAGAGAGTTTGCATATGTTTCCCTGTCCATTTTTCCTTACACTTAGCATCTTACATTACCATGGCATATCTGTCAAAACTGAAAAACAGATACTACTGTGTTGCTGGTAATTAAACACTGTATTTCATGCAGATTTCACCTGTATTTTTTGCCTGTTTTTTTTTTTTTCTGTTCCAGGATTCCGTCCATGATATCACATTGCATTTAGTCACTATGTATTCTTAGTCTCCTCTGGTACATAGCAGTTTCTCAGATTTTCCTTGTTTTTGAGGAGTACTGGTTAAATATTTGCAGAATTTACCTAAATTTAGGAATGTTTTTTGTTTTTCCCCGTAATTGGACATTAGTAGGTGATAAGGAGTTTGGTGAAGAATATTACCAAACTGAAATGGCCTTGTCATCACATTATATTAAGAAGAATATGACTTGCCACTTGTGATCTTAACTGACTACTTGATTAAGGTAGTGTTTGCCAGGTTTCTCCAATATAAAGATACCAGTTTTTCCTTTCCATCATCTATTCTTTGGAAGTGAATTACGAAGTCAGCCTAACCATAGTTCTTGTCTGATCAAGCTCCACCTCTTAGAGGGAGGAATATTGATATATGATATATGAAATTTCTCTGTAAGGATGCTTTATCTCCTTTTCCATATCCATCTATCTATCTATCTATCTATCTATCTATCTATCTATCTATCTGTCTATCTATCTATCTATCTATCTATATCTATCATCTATATATCTATCATCTATCAATCATCTATATCATTATGACCTTATGAATATGTATTTTGTAATTCTAATTATAGCCAAATATTACTTTCTCATTCAATTTATTCCAGCTTTGGTCTTCAGGAGCTTAAAATATTTGACTCAAACTTAGTGATACCTGACTTAGTGTGTATTCATTAGCAATCAGTAATGAAACTGGCTCAGTTCTGCTCAAGCCAAAAAATAAAAATTTACTATAAGAACATGGAGCATCTTCCCAGAACCTTTGTGCTAGATTATAGCTGGATATCAGAAGGACTGGAATGGATATTTGGAAGGTAATAGGACCCCCCAATTTTCTCTTCTAGTTTATGGGTCTCACTTGTTTTTCTGTCTAAACTCAGGTCACACAATGAGACAGAGCTACTGAGTTTATATGTTACAAGTAACAGCCATGTAAGTAGAGTGATATGACTTTCTTATGCTCCTACATCAAGACTTTTTTGAAAATAATTGTATTTTCCTAACTTAGTTTAAACTCATGTGTGGTCCACGAAGCTGTGTCACCTATGCCAATATCATAGATTAAGGAAACATTTCTCAGAGAAGGCTTGTTCTGAGCTTGCCATACATCTCTACAGAGTTCACTGTAAACATCTGTGACTGAAGAATGCTAACTTTTACTCTTGGTCTACACAGAAAGCTCTAGTCTAAACGTTATTTCTCCTAGGAAATCATCTCTCTCCTCCCTTCTTTTAGTTATACTTTCATCATCTGATCACCTACATAATTTTATTCTTGACAAATACATTTTATTATTTATTATACAGAGTCTTCTTACTTTTTTTTAGATTCTATACCTTTTCAGGAAGTTTTCATGTGTAGTTTATTGTAACATCTCTAAGCTTTAATACAGTTTCTTGCACTTATAGGTACAATAAATGACTTTTGAATGAATAAATAAACAAATGAACAAATATTAGTAAGATATGTATTAAATTAGGATAGGGCTGAAGGCAGTGAAATTAGAGTAGAAAATTAGTAAACTTTAGCTGAAAATACATTAATGCTTTCCAATAAAGTAGTTAAGTAGATAATTTTCTCTCTGCCAGTTCCAACAAAGAAACCTTAAAAAATAGGATGCCTTAAAAAAACAACCACAGCTTGCAGCAGTGGAAAGAATTGGGATAATTCAAAAGCAAATAATCTAAACAAAATTTTAAGAGATAAGTGGAGGTGAAAAAGAAAAACCCCACAGAGTATTAATTTGCAGGGCCTAATTCAATCGGCAAGAAAAGATTTCTCAAATGTATTTCTAGGAGACAGACGGGAAAAGAGAAAATTGCTTCATTGAAAAATGAGACCAGGGAATTAGAGACATAGGATAAGCAAAGGGAAATTTGTTCAACAGCTGCATTTTGCTTTGATCTTTACAGATCCAAAGGGAGATAAGAAGTCACTTATAATTGAAACTATAGTTCTTGTTTTAAAGTAGACAAATCACAGCTGAGGATGGGTAGAGGACTGAGAAGAGGAGAACAGCTAAAGGAAGCTCAAATTCAAACTCTGTCAACTCTGTTTAGGCCCTTTGAATTCATGGTGAGGTCCTCATCTCAAGTATTCAAACTTAGTTTTGTCTGGTTTCTGGACTTCCCAGTTGCCTAGCCATAAAATCAGTGCATTTTTAGGAATCCCGTTTGAAATTCTCAATCTGTTGTATTTTTCCTCAGACCAGAATGATCTGGTAAGAGTACAGACTGGTTAGTCAGAAAGAGGAATTAGAATTTTAGTTTTGGGTTGAAGATGTGAATTTGGATTACAGTAGCATGTCATTTTACATGAAAATGTAGCCAATAGAAGAGATTAATTAATGGAATCATGTATAGTAAAATAAGTAATAGACCAGGAGAGATTCAAAGTGAATACTTCAAGGTCTGGCAGAGGCAGAGTGGGTTAAGAAAATTAAGAAAGGGTGGCCCATTAGATATGAGGGGTGTTGTGGAAGTAGAGGGAAGAGAGGTGGGGGAAAGAAGTCAACAGAGCCAAATGCTGCTGAAATTAAGCAAGATTGGGGGCTAAAGGATTCTTTATAAAGTATATTGTTATATTCATTTATAGACTATTGTTTTGTATTATCTTTCCAAGAGATCTAGTACTTTGCTTTGATTTTCTTTACTTATTTTCCTTAAAATATAGCTTACTTTTTCTGAGGCTCAAATGGGGATATTTTTGGTATAGTTGCTCTGATAACATCTTATATTTTTAAATCTTGTAACATGGTAATTTTGCTACTTTAATTTTCTTTAACATTACTACCAACCGCTTAAGAAGATAACCTAGTGATATTTTGTATTATGATTCTTTCTACTCCTAGTATCTATTCCTAAAAGCATTATTTGTGGTAATTTTGTTCTTAATGCAGATGAATTTTGAACTAAGAAGATGATTTGGGTTTTAGATTAAAAAAAGAAGTCTCAAATTACATTTCAGTTCTGTCATTTCATATCTGCTTGCTTTTGGACAAGTCATTTAATCTATCTGAGCTTTATTTTCCCATTTTCACATGTATAAAATATCTATGGTGTAGGTTGGTTGTGAAGATATACGTAAAAATGAGCATATAACTGAAAGCATCAGTTTTCTGTTTGCAATGCAAATTTATATTTAAGCACATTTAATTCAAGTGAGATGAGTTTTCAACAATTAATTTTCTCTAGAAAAAAGATTAGGTTCAGTCTTATGGCTTTAGAAAAAGTCAATGTCTTCCCATATTTTGTGGATTAGTTCAGAGAAGTCTCTGTACTGAAATACTTGTCTTGTGTAAATATCAACACACAAGACTTCTCAATTTTTTATATGATCTCTAGGAGAATACCATAGGTACAATAATTTATTTTCAGTTACTTTTATGTAGACATCTAGTACTCTCCTAAATTAAGTTGTCTCTTCTCCCATGGTTAGTTAGTTTACTAAAGTCATTGAACACCAGAAGTTGAAATGTCTTTGAACTGTCATTTCTTTAAGGTTTAAGAAAAGCAGTGGATGGAAAGATTATTCAGGCAAATAAATATGATTTGACTTCCATTGCCACAGGCTTTGATTTTACCGTCTGTCATGTCTGGCCATGGCTATCAGAGTAAACTTGTTGATCATTTACTTCAAGAGAAAGAACCTCAGTATAGACTTGCTTTAGGCAGAGCCTTGATTATGTTAATGCATCACTGAATTCCTGACTCCATCTTCTTGCCAGATACCAGAATGTGGACTGCAGTAATAATGGGTTTTTCACTTATTTTACAACCTCAACTTTGTTACTTTCAGGACTGTAAATTCATTTATACTAGTATCTCCTACAGAAAGCCTTCTTTGGTCTATTCACCCAACTCTGCCTCTCTCCCCTCCAGAATGATTAATTGCCTCCTATGTGCTTCTGAGTCCCCTGTGCACACCCTATCATTGCACACATTCATCCTGTTATACTCCATATGTTTCCATGACCATTCACTCCACTAGCTGTGTTAGAATAAAGGGTAAATGTTCCTCTTTAAAATCTATGAGTGTGTGTATATATATGTAAATACATATATATGTATATATATATATAAAATAAACATAATATGCATATGTACACACAGATTTTATATATACATATATATAAAATAAGCATAATATACATATATAAAATAAACATAAATATACATATATACACACACATAGATTTTATATATATATATACATATATATTTACACACACACATACATATACACAAAAGCTTCCATTCTGTGAGTCATTCAACTAATATTTAATGTATGCCATGTGTGTATCTGTCATAGAGTAGGCATACATTAAATATTAGTTGAATGGCTCACAGAATGGAAGTTTTTTGTTATTTGACTGCTGATCTTATGATTTATGATATTTCTAAGATTCCACACATTCTCATGTTTGACTCACACAATGACAGAAACACTTCACACCCTCACTCTGTCAGTCATCAGTGGCTTTTACTTTTTGTTTGTTTTACGTATTTTAGACATACATGCTCGTTTTCACATTACTCTGAAACATTTTAAGATACTTGTGTACATTTTAAGATACTTGTGTACTGGAACCATTAGGCACTTTCTCCAACTTCTAATAGAATTCAGGTTACCTGAAGATTGAAGATCCAGATTAAATAGTGCCTTTTTCTTCTATAAAATTTTTTGTAATTCCCTGGAGAGTGTTAGACACCCCAGTCCCTGCCTCAGATCTTTACTCATTCTCACCTGTAGAACTCAACTTCTCATGGTGCAATTTATCTATTTATCAAATACATACAAACTTGGAGCCCCTGAAGGACAATGTCTGTGCTTCTCATTTATTTTTGTGTTTATTCTGCCCAGATGAGTATTGTCTTTCAAGACTTTGAACATGCTGTACCTTTGGAATAGAACATTTTCCCAAAACCTCTTACCAGTACTACCTTTTTACTTATTCCTTTATCACTAAAAGTCACATATACTTTATTGAGTAACCTCTAAATATTTTCTCAGTTTTAGCTGTTACCTATTTTCAGAAATGTCCTATACTCAATCACCCCACTTTTTATACCATGTAGTTGTGTTTATCATATTGCATTTAAATCATTCACTTTATTTTTCTTGCCAGCCTTTAAATTCCTTAAAGCCAAGACTTATATCTTGTTCTTTGTGTCTTCTGTGACTAACCTAAGCCTGTACACAATAGATGATGAGTAAAAATATTCTAAAAATAAGCATACTCACTCTACCATTCTTCTGGGCATATATCCAGTCAATTATTGCCCAAGGAATGAATGTTTCAAGTCATTGTTACATATGGGTCTTCTTCTTATATCTATACCTGTAATGCCATTAAGTGGGCTACTTGCTATGTAGATTTCTGGATTTCTGGAGAAGTTTTATAGTTATTGTATAGTTCAATAAAGTCTGGCAGAGGATGAAAAATAGCTCAATTAATTTGAGAAACAGATAATTTCCCTCCACTCCCCTAAAAAATACTCATAAAAATAAGCATTCAAAAAAAGACTAAATAGAAGTGACCAAATCACTGTTTACTAGGATTGAAAAAAACAGAACACCTCAAGAAAAAAAATCACTTTTTAATTTTTTTATTTTTATGAGTTAAGGGGGTACAGTGCGGTTTTGTGACATGAGTGTATTGCATAGTGGTGAAGTCTCTAGAAGTATCCATCACCCAAACAGTGAACATTATATTCAATAGGTAGTTTTTCAACCCTCACTCTCTTTGACCCTGCTCCATCCACATTGTTGCAAAAGACATGATTTCATTCATTTTTATGGATGTTTAGTATTCAATGTTATATATACATATATAATGCATACATATGTTTGTGTGTGTATATATATGCATACACATTACATTTTATCCAATCATTCATTGATAGAAGAGGAATCATATTTCTGCACAGGAAATCATGACAGTCTTAAAGGAAGGCATAGATTTGTGCTGTTCCATATGATGACCAATGACCACATACTATTTAAATATAAAAGAATGAACATTATCAACAATTTTTAATAAATGATTTTCAGCCATACATACCACATTTCAATACTCAATAGCTACCTTTATTGAACAATGTAGATACTGGATATTTCTATATTGCAGAAAATTATATTAAGCAACACTGGTCTATCTTTTAATACTTGTGCCAGGGATATAGGGGACGTTTAGGGGGAATAGCTCATAATTCAGACTGCTTGTGAGAAAGAAAAGAAGATAAACTGCAATAATTAATTCCTGACATTGACCACCTACTCTGTCATATTGCTTATATTTGATACTCACAGGTATAATTATTTCCACTTATGAAAGTGGAGACTGAAGTTTAGAGAAGGTAAGTACCTTTACCAAGGCCATTTTTTTCATGACTAAAGCAGAGACTGAGCCCAAAGTAAATGAAGGATTAAGATGACTGGATTGTATTCATTAGGCAGTGGGGAACAAATGAATGTTCTAAGCAAAAAAATGATATGACAGAAACAGCACTTGAGGAAAAAATATTTTTGATGGTGGATAAGTAGGTGGTATTGACTTGGACAGTGCAGAAGTCTTTATCAAATACCTAAGATCAAATCTCAGAATGTTGGAGTCCAGAGAGTTCTGTGCAAAGGCTTTGTTTAGGTTACATCAAAAGATAGTGGGTAGAGGCAGGGAGCACATAACACTAATAAGTGTACCAGATTCCAAACCAGGTAGAGTGAGAACCAATGGGAGATCCAAACTTCACCTGTACAATGGCCACTTATATACCTAACTCTGAATTGTACCCCACATATTTAAAATAATAAAAAAAGAAAAGTTAGGATAGGAGTATCAAAAAAAAGTAGATAATCAAATATGCAAGAGTATTTTGTAGGTTATAGGCAAATCATACCTCAAAATGTACTCATTTAAGACACTTATGGCTTACAAAATTATTCATATATTTATATTTTTTATAATAATACATACCTACACACATATTGTCTCATAATAACTACTAACACTGAAAAGCAAAGGTTTTATTTAAACATGTCAATTCAATTGAAATTTAGCATTTTAGATTTAACTTTTAACATTATTTTAACAAATATTACTGTAGGCCAATTGTGCTAGGCACTAAAGTTGCAATGTCATTTCAGTTTATGATCTAGAAGAGGATAAAGAAAAGAAATCATACAATCACAATTCTCAATAAGTGCTGCAATGACAATTTATTCCCTTGCTGAAGCACAAACCTGAATACTGAGCTATGAATTACTAAGATAGTGAGCAATGTTAGTCTATCACATCTCAATGCAGCTGAGTGGTTCTCTCCTTCTCCTTGTATACTTATAAATTCTCCTGAGGTTTTAAAAATGTTTTATTTATGAAATATTGCTGACAAGGAAGAGATAAAACTTTAGTAAATGTTAAAAACTGCAGTTAAAAATTGAGGCTATGCAAGGGAATTTATTACTCTCATCATAAATATAATTTAAGGTAAAGGAAAAAACCTGAAAAATTATCTATTTATGAATAGGTCACAAAGATTTTCAGATGTAAATAAATACTATTCTCAGGATAGTCTCAAGGGTATACTGTAAGAAAGGCAAATATCTTAAGCTGCTCTTTTTGGTCTTTTAAAAATAAGGTGCACATGAGATGGTAGTAGAAATACTATAATGACAGATGATAGATTTTACTTTTGAATCTGTGTAAATACCATTAGCCTACATATACCATATAAACATTTATTCTCTGAGTTTCACCAGCTATTTGGGTATTTATACAAAGAAGTAGATACAGGTCCTTTTGAATCTTAGTCACTGAATTTTGGATAATTTTGCTACAAAACAACAATAATTTGAAATACATTTTTTCATTCAAATAATATTTCCTGTTTCTGCTCTGCTGGTAAAAAATATGCAGGTTTCTCTTATGGTCAGTACAAACTATTAGACCAAAACTTCCACAAATAACAGGTGTAACATCTGGAAAAATATTACAAAAAAACAAATATTTGAATAAACTTGGTAACAAACCAAAGCAGAGCCATAGTAGAAGAGTTGTAAAGTAAAGAATTCATCAGAAAGAAATAATTGTAAGAGTATATGTGCCTTATCAGATACCTCTGAAATATAAGAACCAAAAATCGATAGAATCGAAAAATAAATAAATTGCAGCCTTTATTGGAGATAGTAAAACCCTATCCTCAAGAGTTGATAGGATGATTGCACCAAAATAGTCAGTGATTGTTGTACCTACATAGACTTTATGATGAACCATTAAACAAGTTTCAATACATTTAAAAATATTGAAAACATACAGTTGCCAAAAATAATTAAATTAACATTAGTAACAACAAAATATTCAGAAAACCCCAAATATTGGCATAGCAAAAACTTTTGTAAACAATTCAAGTGTTAAAGAAGAAATTAGAAAACATTTTGATTAATGACTTCTTTATCATTAAATATTGAACTACTTTGTCTGTTTTTAGAGTTTTTGTCTTGAAGTCTATTTTGTCTGATATGAGTTTGGCTACCTCTGTTCTCTTTTGATGTTCATTTATGTGAAATATTCTTTTCTATTTATTCACTTCTAATCTACAGTGAAGCTCTAGTAGGCACCATATAGTTGGGGTTTGTTTTTCTTAATCCATACAACCACTCTATATCTTATGATTAGAAAATTTAATACATTTACATTCAAGATAATGATTGATAGCTAAAGACTTACTGCTGCCATTTTATTTATTTTACGGGGTTGTTTTGTAGATACTTTGTTCCTAACCTCTCTTGATGTCTTTATTTGTGATTGTACTGAATGATATTTTTTAAAAATATCAGTTTTTTGTGGTGTGTGGCTAATGAATCTTCAGATGAAATTTTAAATCTTAAATTTTAATATTACAAATTTGGTGAGTAAAGAATGAGGTTAGCAAGATGACAAAATGTTTTATCCACCTACAACAAGAATTCTGCATCCATCCAAAAAAGAAAAATGTCTTTCAGGTAGGAGGTTGTGAAATCCCAGTTGAGCCCAAGACCTAGGAGGGTCATTTAGAGACTGTAGACCTGCACCCAAGTGGCAGATCTTCCAATCATGCTCCTGGATTCAAACTCAGAAACAGTCTCATATCCCAAAGTGTTTGAAAACATGTGAAAGTATAAAACTCACTGGTAAAGGTTGACATATAGTCATTTCAGAATCTAAATTCATAAAGGTTGTGTGTAGTAACAATTCTAGTATAAGTCCAAATACAAATGTATTAAAACAATTATATTTATAAACATTTAATTAACAATCATACAACACAAGTAAATGTAAAATATGATATCAATAGTGTAAAATGTTGGGTAAGAAGAAAATGGTGGGGTTTTTTTGGTATGAAATGAAAGTTAAGAGAATATCAGTTTTAATTAGAATGTTATAACTATACAATGTTTTATGTAAGCCTCCTGATAACTGCAAAGAAAAGCAAAACCCTGGTAGATACACAAAAGATAAGGATAAACATAAAGATAAAATAATCAAAACATACAATTACAAAAATAATCACAAAAGAGACAAGAAGAAGAAAAGAGAACAAAGATGTACAAAAAGTCCATCATACTCAGTGATCTATCACAGAAACAAAGAACTGAGTACTGCATGTTCTCACTCATAAGTCGACCCTGAACGTGTACCATAATACAATAAGAAAAGGATTAGCAGTAGTGGGGCAATTCCAGGGAGGGGGCAGGGCACATAGCATACCTGATCTCAAACCAGGTGAAGTGAGGACCAAAGGGAGGCCCAGCCTTTACCTGTATCATGACCACTTGTATACCTAAATCTGAATTGCACCCCACATCTTTAAAGTAAAAAGAAAGAAAATGAAAGATGAAATTTAAAAAAGAACAAAATGCTAGCAGCAAGGCTTTACCTATTGATCACTAATCCAATGTAAATGAGTTAAATTCTCTAATTATAAGAGAATTTAACTAGAGTGGTGAACAGATTAAAAAAAAATCCAACAATATGCTGCCTTCAAGAGACTCACTTTAACACTAAAAACTTAAATAGACTGAGAGTGAAGGGAAAGAAAATCTAAAAGAGAGAATGGGTAATTATACTTACATCAGACAAAATAGGCTTCAAGTCAAAAACTGTAAAAAGAGACAAAGAGGGTTATTATAGTATGCTAAAAGAGCTAATTCACCAAGACTTATCACAATTTAAAAATATATGCACCAACTTTAGAGTATCTAAAATATGTAAAAGAAAATATTAATATATTTAAAGAATGCAATACAATGATAGTGAAGGACTTTAAATCTCAATGTTCAGCAACAGACAGATGAACCAGACAGAAAAACAGTAGGTAATGGTGGACTTGAATAACGCGTTAGACCAAATAAACCTAACACACATATATTGAGCATTTCACCCAATTATAGCAAAATACACATTCTTCTCAAGTGAGCACAAACATTCCCCAGGTTAGATCATATTTTAGACCACAAAACAAATTTGAATAATTTAAGCAAATTTAAATCATGCCAAGCATCTTTTCTGATCATAATGAAATAAAACTAAAATGAATAACAGAAAAAATTATGGAAAATTGACATATACATGAACATTAGATAATAGGCTTCTGAACAACCAATAGGTCAAATAATAAAATAAAGAAACATTTCAAAATATTTTGAGATAAATGAAAATAGAAATGCAATATAACAAAATCTATGGGATACAACAAAAGCAATCCAAAAGGAGTCTGTAGCAATAAACTCCTATATCAGAAAAAAGGCATAGTGTTATACATCCAGAAGCCAATAAAAGAAGAACAAACTGAGCCCAAAATCAGTAGAAGAAAAGAAAAAATAAAGATCAAAGCAGAAATAAAGTAAAGAGAGAAAAAAAGACAATAAAAAATTAACAAAACTAAGAGTTGATTTTTTTAAAAGATAAAGTTAATAAGCCTATAGTCAAACTAACAAAAAAGACTCATGGATAAACTAAAAAGCAAAAGTTAATATATTAAAACAAACCCCACTAAAATACAGAGAATTATATGAGGCTACTATAAACAATTATATACCCACAAACTGGACATTCTAGAAGAAATTAATAAATTCCTCAAAGCATACAATTTAACAAGGGTGAATTAAGAAGAAATAGAAAAATCTGAACAAACTGAATGAGTACGGAGACTGAATCAATAATAAATATCTTTCATCAACAAAATATTCAAGATCAGATGGCTTTACTGCAGAATTCTCATTTAAAAGAGAACTAATACCAATTCTTCTCAAATTCTTCAAAAAAATGGAAGTGGAAGGAATACTTCCAATCTTCTTTCATGAGGTCAACATTATCCTGATACAAAAGCCAAACAAGGGTAAAATAAGAAAGAAACTACAGGCCAATGTCCCTATAAAGATATAGATTAAAAATTCTCCAGAAAATATTTACAAACTTAACAGCATGTTAAAATGATTATTTGTCATAATTATGTGGGATTTATTCCTGGGCTGCAAGAATGGTTCAACACACAAATCAATAAATGTGATAGACCACATTAAAATAATGAAGGTAAAAAATTATATAATAATCTTAATAGATGTCAAAAAACATTTTCCAAAATTCAACATTCTTTTATGTTAAAAACTCAACAAACTAGACATAGAAGTAATATGTTAATATCTCAACAAAATAAAAGCCATCTATAAAAAAACAGTCAGCTAATATAATAATCTATGGTAAAAAATTTATAGTTTTTTCTTTGAGATCGGGAGCAAGACAAGGATGCCAACTCTCACTGCTTCTCTTCAACATAGTATTGGAAGCTCCATTTAGAGCAACTATACAAGAAAAGTAAATAGAAGGCATACAGTAGAAAGGAAGAAGTGAATTTGTCTCTTTTTACTGGTGATGTGATCTTATGCACAGAAAACTCTAAAGACTTCTGCAAAAACAAGCAACAACAAAAACTGCCAGACCTGATAAATTCAGTAAATTACATGGTACAAAATCAACACAAAAAAATTGATAGTATTTCTTTAAACTAACTATGAACTGTCTGAAAATAAAATTAAAACATTAATTTCATTCACAATAGCATAAAAATAGAAGTAATTGTAACAAAAAAGTGAAAGAAATGTATGCCAAAACAGTGAAACATTGATGAAAAAATTATAGATAACACAAATAAATAAAAAGATAATCAGTGTTCATGAATTAGAAGAATTAATATTGCTAAAATGTCCTTGCTACCCAAAGGGATTTACAGATTCAGTGCAATCCCTAGCAAAATTTTAATGTCACTTTTCATGAATTTTAAAGAAGTACTATAATGTGTATGGAACCAGAAAATACCTTGAAAAACAAAAGCAATCTTGAGCAAAAAGAACAAAGCTGGGGGTATTACACTACCTGACTTCAAAATCTATTATGAAGCTATGATAATTCCAACAGCATGGTACTGCATAAAAACAGACACATTGACCAATGAAACAGGGTAGTGTGTTTAGAAATATATCCACACAATTGATTTTTGACAAAGGTGCCAAGAATGCACAATAAAGGACAATCAATAGTGCTGGAAAAAAACTGGATATCTACAAGAAAAAGGAAATTGAACTCTTATATTATATCATATTTAAAAAAACTCTCAAGGTGGATTAAAATCTTAAATGTAAGATCTAAAACTGTGAAACTAGTAGAAGGCAATATAGGGGAAATGCTCCATGGCATTAGTCTGAGCAAAGATTTATCGGATATGATCTCAAAAGCACAGGCAACAGAAACAAAAATAAACAAGTGAGATTTTTGCTCAGATTAAAAACCTTCCACATAGCAAAGGAACAATTAACAGAGTCAACAGTCAACTCATAAATTTGGAGAAAATATTTGAAAATAGTCTATCTGATAAGGGGCTGAGATGTAAAATATATGCAAAACTAAAACCACTAAGTACATGAAAACAAACAATGCAATCCAAAAAAAGATAGACACTTTTCAACAGAATACATATAAATGGCCAAAAGATAATTAAAAGAATGCTCATCATCACTGATTATCAGGAAAATGCAAATTAAAAACCACAATGAGACATTATCTCACACCTGTATAATGGTTGTTATCAAAAGACAAAAGGTAATATGAGTTGGTCCATAAGTTTATAATGTGGTGTGGAATAAAGGGAATACTTGTGCACTGTTGTTGGAGATGTAAATTAATATAACCAACATGAAAAACAGTACAGAGTCTTCTCAGAAAACCAAAAGTTGAATTACCATATAATTCAGTTACTCCACTTCTGAGTATATATAAAAAGAAATTGAAATCAGTGTGCTGAAGAGTTGTCTGTACTCCCATGTTCACTACAATGTTATTCACGATAACCAAGATATGAACACAGCCTATGTGATCATCATTGAATGAACAGAGAAAAAAAATGTGGTATAAATTACCATGGAATACTGTTCAGCTTTAAAGAAGGCATAGCAATCTGCCATTTGTAATATCAGAGATGAACCTGGAAAACAGTATGCTAGGTGAAATAAGACAGGAACAGAAAGAAAAGTATCACATAATATCACTTGTATGTGCAATCTAAAAAAGTTGAACTTACATAAATAGGGAGTAGAATGACGGTTACCAGAGGCTGGGAAAGAGAAGGGAAGAAGAGGAGATGTTGATTTTAAGGTCAAAGTTTCAGACAGTGGAGCAAGATTTAGTGATATATTTCACAGAATAGTGACTACAATAAATACAATGTATTGTGTACTTTAAAATTGCTAAAAGAACAGATTTTAAATATCTTTACCACAAATAATTAAGTACATAAATTGATGGATTTTTTAATTAGCCTGATTTAATCATTTTACAATGTAAACATAAAACATACAAAACACACTGTACCCCATAAGTTTATACAATTATTGTTTGTCAGTTAAAAGTAAAATTTAAAAATTGGGGTAGAAATCTATAGCTTTAAGTGCTTGTATGAGAACCAATTCTACATGAAGTTTGATCTGAAGAAGATTAAAAAGAGGAGAAAAAGCGAAGTGAAATCAAAATCAGTAGAAAGAATAAAATAAAAAGATAAAAACATAATTTATACACACATAAAACAGACAAAATTGATAAAATTGACAAGTTAAATCTTCTGCTTTGCTCTTCATTGTTAGAACTTAACCATGTTAGAACTTAATAACGGTGACACTAGAATCTGGAAAGAGAAGCTTTCCAGGCTCCCAGAATATGTGACCAAAGGAGAACTTAGAAGGACAAAAGTGGTGCTGAATATGAGCAGACACCTTTATCTAGAAAGAGGCCATTTGAGTCACAATCTGGGGACAAATTACAGGAGCACTGGGATGTCACTTTGACATTGCGTTGACCTGTAGTGTCTTGTTAGGCACATAGAAATTACTCACTACTTAGTGAATGACTAGATAATAATAATAAATAGGGCTGTTTTATCAAATCCTTCTTTTTAAAATGTCATTCCGAGTGAAAGGAATAAGGTAAAGGGCATGAGCCTAAATAGGAGTCAGCGTGTGTGTGTGTGTGTGTGTGTGTGTGTGTGTGTGTGTGTGTGTGTGTGTGTGTGTTCAACTGCTCATGAGTTTAAAAATTTGATCTTCTGCTTTAACAGTAGTAGATATAATTTAACAGCAGATGTGACATTTCTATTTTTACCAAGAAATGTTCAGTGGAAAGATATTCTGGGAAATGAACTTTCCATAGGTAATCAAAATTACATGAGTCCAAGATGTCTAAGTCACTAATTATTTAAAAAAGAATATATTTGAAATTTATTTCTTTATAATTGAGAATTACAGATTATAGTAAGTTTCAGACAGTTATAATTTCCTATTTTTTAAGAAGATATATTCCTAGAACAGTCATTTGTAACAATTTTTATTGTCCCTTTTTTTAACTTTCCAGGAAGCCACTAATCACAAAATTATAGGTTTTCATTTTTATCAAGGAAATATTCAAATTGCAATAGGACATGGCTATATTGTATAAGTCAGAGACATTGAGGAAAGTAAAAAATGTGATGTGATTATAGGCTTTAAAATGTTTTTGTTTTATTGTGGTAATAACAATTAAATAACTACACTTTTACTAAAATTTTAACTATACTTAATTATTGCCAGTTATAAAGATAGTGTTGTACAATAGATTTCTAAAACTTATTCTTCTTGTATAACTGAAAATTTATGACTATTGATTAGCAACTCTCTGTTTACCCCTTCCCCTATAACATTGGCATTGGCAATGATATAAAGGATATGACACCCAAACCTCAGGCAATAAAAGGAAAAAATAGACAACTGAGAATACATTAAGTTTGAAATATTTTAGCATGGCAAAGAAAACAATTAATATAGTGAAAAGGCAACCTACAGAATGCGAGGGAAACATATATCTGATAAGGTGATAATTTCCAAAATATATAAAAACTTCCACATTTCTATAGCCAAAAAACCCCAAACAACTAATAACCCAAATGAAACATAAGCTAAAGACTTGAAAAGGCATTGCTCTAAAGAAGGCACACAAATGACCATCAAACATATGAAAATATTCTGTCACCAGTCAACAGGGAAATTTGAATAAAAATCCTATCAACTCATTCTTATCAGGATGGTTATAATCAAAAAGAAAAAGAAAAAAAGCAAGTATTGGCAATGATGTATGTAGAGAAATTGAAACACTTGCACAGTGTTGGGAAAGCAAAATGTACAGGTGCTATAGAAAACAATATGGAGTTTCCTCAAAAATTTAAAATGTAACTATCATAAGTTTCAGGCTTTATTTTAACTAAACTTTTTATTTTGAGATAAGTGCAAATTCACAACAGGTGTATTAAATAATATAGAGACTTTCTATGTGTCCTCTATTCAGTTTTTCCCAATGGTAACCTCTTACATAACTATACAAATATTACAACTCAGATATTGGAATTGATATAGTCAAGAAACAATATTTTCATCACCACAGGATTCCTTAGGTTGTTTTTAAAAATACTACACGTCTCTTCTTTTCCTTCTGTTACTCTCTCAACTTCTGGTAACTACTGCTCATCAATTCCATAATTTTGTCATTTCAAGAATAATATAAATAAAGTCATGCATTATGCAACCTTTGAGGACTGCTTTTTTTTAATTCAGCATAATTATCTGAAAACTCATCCAGGTTGTATAGCAATAGTGTGTTCCTTTTTATTGCTGAGTAACATTCTATAAAATGGATATGGCACAGTTTATTTATCTCTTTATCTATTAAAGAACATGTGAATTGTTTCCAGTTTGGGGATATTAGTAATAAAGCTGCTATAAATATTTATGAATAAGATTTTTGTGAAGATAAGTCTGAATTCCTATGGAGTGATTGTCTAGGAGTATAATTTTTGGGTTGGATGGTAGTCACATGTTTAGTCTTTGAGAAACTATCAAGCCTTTTTTTTTCAGATTAGCTGTATCATTTTATATTCTCTTCAGCAATATCTGAATAATTCAGTTTATTTGTATCTTCACCAGCATTTGGTCATGTCATTATTCTTATTATTTTTCAGCTCTTTTGATATTTGCATGGTAGCTTCTTATTTTGCTTTTAATTTATATTTTCCTAGTGGCTGGTGATGCTGAACACCTTTCATGTGCTTGTTTGACATCTGCAGTTTCTCTTTGTTAAAATTTTATGTTGCAGACATGCCTGTCTATCTATATTATAAAAAAAACAAAAATAAAAACGAAATAAAAAACTGTTTTTAAGCCCGCCTATTATCTGGATCTGTATATCTGACAACAAAATAAGACATTTGTTTAAAAAAATGTTATAGCTTGTGGGTCCTGAGAACATGATGGTGCATCCTGTCGAGACTGCATGAGTCTCTGTGTGAGTGAGTGTATGGCCAATTTGTATGCATGTCTGTGTGTAAGTGGGTATGTGAATGGTTGACTAAGTGGAGACCCAGGAGCAAGTGGCCAGGGCTCTCTTGGTGAAGCAGTTGGTGCTGCAGTTGCCTTACTTGGATCCTAGCACTTCCTGGAGCATAGAAACTGTCATTTTCTAAAATCAGCAAAGCTTTTCCAGGAAGAAGCTGCCAGAGCTGTTTCCACTACCACATGACAGGCCAGACACTGGCCATGAGGCCATTGGGGAAGTGCAGCAATGGAGTCAGGGGCAGAATCCTGAAGAAGCAGTAGGGCCACTCCAAACCTGTACTCACTGCCACTCACAGGGCAGGCTGCAAGGCCGTGCCACTGGGACCTGAGATCCTGAGATTGTGGTACTTGCTAGGGAGGGAGCTAGCTTTCCTAATTGCATTTGTGGCAGTTATAGCAGTCTGTAGATAAACTGAGCAGTCACCGTAAAGCCTGGGCAGAAAAGTGCTCCAGGGTTGCCTCTGTGGAACAGCAGACCTGCATCTTAAGACCAGGAGATGATCTCTACATTGCTTTGGGGCTACTCTCCATGAACTCAGAGAGCATCACCCCCAGAGCACAACCCCTGGTGGGTAGTAGTGGATGCAGAGCCCCAGATGATCCACTCCCACCCTGGGCCAGCTGCTAGGCAATAGATGCATACAGTGGATCTGATTGAGAAGGAGGCTGGTAAGTGCCTAGCTGACTCCATCTCAGCCCATAACAATGAGCAAAAGAGATCAGGAGGGAAGGGTAGAGGCCAGAGGTCCCATTCCCCCAAACAAATTGGATGCTGTGGGAGCTGTGACCATGCTGGGAGAGGAAAAAAGGGGGAGAGAGTCCAGGAGATGCTGAGTCAAGATACCCCAGTGCCCCACCTTCCAACGGGTGCATGCTTGCTACCAATTACAGGCAGTGGGGATGGATTCTAACATCTCAAGTTTCAACAGCAAAGAGGGAACCTGTAGTAACAGATCTGTAGTCCAGAACCCATCACAAGAGGGAGTTTCCACTCTCTCAATGAGCTATACTATAGTTGAGAAATTTCTACCAATGTGTTTCTTATGCTTTGGTTCTTTTTATTTGTTTGTTTATTTGTTTTCTTTCTTTTTTAATTCTTTTAATCTTTGTCTCTTTGCTTTGTTTAATGATTGGTTTTCTCTTTTTTTTCCTCCTTCTTTTTCTCTAACTTTGTTCTTTCTCTGTGTTTTTTTCTCTTTTTCTTCTTCTTTTCTGTTTTTCTCCTTTCTTTTCTTTTCTCTTTTATTCCCTGTCTTGGACTCAGGGACTACACAAGCATACTCATTGTAAGATCACAGTGTGTGGAGATGGAGAGCAAGTTCCAACTGGCCTATTCACAAGATAGCAAGTATTGTGACCCATCAGTAGATTCTGAATCCTAGTGGCCCCTCCTTCACCCCTTAGCAAGTGCTCAAAATTGAAAAGAGATAGCACAACACCCCACCCCAGGTTTTGTTTTGCAAATGAACAAACATGGAGCCCCAACTCAAGGTAGGAGAGAAAGTACAGTAAATATCAGAAGTGATTGCTTTTTTATTTCCCACTGAGCAACAGAATTATAGAGAAAAATAGTGAACTACTATAAAGGAAGAAAAGCCAACAAAAAATTATTGATAGCCTTCAGAGCTCAAGCAAAGAGTCAAGTGCCCGAAAGAAGATCTACTGAAACATAAATGATGACTATCTCTGAGAACAATGGCACTCAGAGGATATTTATAGAGATCAGAGAATCACTGGATAGAATGAATAAAAATCAGTAAATGCAAGGGCTAAAACCAAATTAAATTGCAAAAGAGTTGGATAGATTTAAGAAAGAATATTTAGAAATAACAAATAAAGAACTCAATCCAAGAAATAAATAACAAACTGGCAAGCATGGGAAGCAGAATTGACTAAGTAGAAGAAAGAATCTCAGATGGAAGATGAAAATATGGAATTAAAGCAATATATTAAATATATATTTTAAAAAACGTAAGAAGAAAGAAGAAACTTTGAAGAGATGTGCGATTTTATCAAGAAGCCAAAACTATATCTTATCACAATAGATGAAGTAGAAAGAGAAATGAAAAACACTTTGGAACGAACATTTCATGAAGTAATTCAACAAAACTTTCCTTTTCTGGCCAGAGAGATGATTATACAGACACAAGAGTTTCAGAGAACCCCTGAAAGACATCTTATGAAAAGACCAACCCCAGGACATATAGTAATTTGCCTACACAATGTAGATATAAAAGAAAAAATCCTGAAGGCAGCAAGGAAAAAAGGTCAGACTATCTACCATGAAAGACCATTTAGAATTGCTGCAGACTTATCTGCAGGAACACTACAGGCCAAAAGGGATTAGATCCCACTCTTTACTGTTTTCAAAGATTCAACCAATTATTTCAGCCAATTATTCAACCAATTATTTCAACCAATAATTTTCTACCCAGCCAAGCTAAACTTCATCAGTGATGGAGAATTAAAATCCTTCCCAGACAACCAATTCTGAAGAAAATATACTGCTTCCAGACCAGCTCTATGGATGTGCCTAAAAGGTGTTGTGCACAGGAAAAAGAACCAAAAGAAAGACCATATACCACACAAGATCTCAAACAAACACAGAAGCCACAAGATGCACAGCACACCCACAAAAATGAAAACACACACATATATTAACACAAAAGCTAAAAGAAAACAAAACAGCCTTTGAAAGTCTATGACGGGGCAACCTCTCACATTTCAACGATCAGTTTGTACATGAATGGACTAAATGCACCACTGAAAAGACATAGAATGGCAAACTGGACCAAAAAAAAAAGAAAACACTGGGGGTGTATTACCTCTGTGGAAAACAGTGTGGTGATTTCTAAAAGATCTAAAAATCAACCTTCCACACAACTCAGAAATTCCCCTTCTAGGAATATACCCAAAAGAACTCAAATCATTCTACTAAAAAGATACCTGCACATGCATATTTATTGCAGCACTATTTACAATAGCAAGAACGTGGAACAAGCCATGCTGCCACTTTGAAAGTGGAATGATTTTTAAAAATGTGATGCATATACATGATGGATTATTATATAGCCCTAAAGAAGGACAAAATTATGGACTTCACAGCAACTTGGATGTGTTTAGAGTCTACTTTACTCAAGTGATCTATCACAGAAACAAAAAACTGAGTACCACATATTCTCACTCCTAAGTGATCCCTGAACATTTGTTATAACACTACAAGAAAGGGATTGGTAGTAGTGAGACACTGTCAGGTAAGAGGGAGTGGGAAACAGAACATCAATAAGGGTACTTGAGCCTAAAACAGGTGAAGTGAGGGACAATGACTGGCCCAAACTTCACTGGTATGTTGGCCACTTTTGTATATAACCTTGAATTTTATTTCATATCTTTAAAATAAAAAAAGTTGATATGTGTAAAAAATATCCACAAACTCCCAGAGCACCTTATGTATCCATATCTGTAATTATCATTTGTCTCTTTTGTATACTGCTAGATTTTCAGCCACTGTTACTATGTATACATGTGGTAGGTGCTCAAAAATATGCTGATTAGGTGTATTGATACATGAACATTTTCCGATTATTTTATGGTAACTAAATGTATATTTATTGGATATCATTATATGTCAACCATCACAGATTTCTGGAAACTGGGGTTTGAAAGCTGATTAAAGTATGTCACTTTTTAGGAAAGGTGATGGATACAAAATGACTTAATAATATAAAGTGACGAGCAATATAAATAAACTTTGTAAAAAATATTGGATGTATAGAATAGGGAATGATTTTTCTAATCCAGAAAATAATAGCTGTGCAAAGCTTCTTAAAGAAAGTGACATATGAGATTAATTTTGAAGGATAATTGTGTGACTTTTAGGCAGTAGCTGGGGTTTCTTGGTAGAAGAAATAGTACCTGTGAAGACACAAAGACTTGAAACCTCAAGGAGTCTTTGAGAAAGGGGTAGTTGTTTAGTATTTCGTGTGGGTATGAGGGAAAAATACACTAGAAAGATCTTTGTAAATACACTTGAATGCCATTCATCATAATTTGTATTTCATTCTGAAGAGAGTATAGAGGGAGTAATTGCATATTTTAAAAAATTTTTATTATAAAGATGTGGGGTACATTTCAGGGTTAGGTATATAAACATTGATCATGTAGGTACTCTTGCTGATGAGCTGTGCCCCTCCTCCCCTAGCAGTTTCCTTCAACTGCCAATCCCACCTCCCCTGACAGTGTCCCACTACTGCCAATCATTTTCTTATAGCATTATAATTGTTCAAGTTCCATTTATGAGTGAGAACATATGGAACTCTGTTCTTTGTTTCTGTGGTAAATCACTGAGTGTGATCGACTCCAAATCCATTCAAGTTGCTGCAAAGTCCATATACTTGTCCTTCTTTGTGGCTGCATAATATTCCACTGTGTATATGTACTAAGAGTGACATGGACAGATAATTATCTTAGAAAGATGACACTGACCACCATGTAGAGGATGCATTAGGTGAAGGCTAGATGATAGTTAGAAGATTGTCACTATAGGCAGGAGACAATGTGATGAGGTCCAAACTAGAGTAATGGTGAGACTGAGATAGTTTTGCAAGACCTTTTAGCAGTAGGCATGATAGTTGAATTGGTGGTGGGTGGGTGAAGTGTGAGGGAAATGGAAATGTCAGAAGTGTTCTGAGTTGGAGTGGCTGGGTAGATATTAGTGTTGTAATTTGTGCTACACCCACAAGAAAGAACAGTTTCAGGGATCAATGAAAATTAATGTTGGAGATACTGAGATTGACAGCATAATAGGCAGGTAAAATAATATGCAGTTAAAATAAGGAGTAGGTAACTGGATTTCAGGAAATAGGTTAAACCTAGGAGGGTTGATGTGAACATCTCAGATGTTATTGTTTTCTGATTCCATGGGAGTATGTAGGTGAATAACCTTTGCAATTACATAGACTTAAACTTGAATTTCCAGCCTACCATTCATTACTGGGATAAACATAGGCAAATCACACTTTTTTTCTTATATGGGGAATAAGTACAACAATACTGATCTCAAATAATTTTTGGAAATTAAGCTATGTAATTGTGCAAAAATTACCTAAGGCTTCTTGTGTACTCATCAATCCTTGTTTTCTTCTTTTTGCAAATCCACTTTCTCTTTTACTTAATGTTGAAGTTCTTGATAATAGGATTCATATTTTATTAATCATTAGATAAAATATATTGCAGGTACTCAATAAATATTCTATGAACTTAGTTGATTCTTTAAAACATTTTAAATTGCAAAATTTATATTTACAAAAATAATTAAAAGTGTCAATGTTAAGATGTAAAGTTTTCTTGTCTCCAATCCCACCTCCTATAGCTGAAATCTGTCAACAGTTTAGTCTAGTGCAGACTTTTTTCTCTGCATATGTTAATAAATAATGGATACTTAGATTAGTAAAATGATGTCATAGTAATATATCGTCCTGCAGTTTGCTTTTGTCAGTAGAAATACATGTATGGCAGAAACTATGCCAGTATATGTCTCATTATTTTTATTGACTGAATGTATTTCATTGTATGACTATACTATCATTTATTTAACCATTACCCTTCTGATGAACATTTTCATCATTTCAAACTTTTTTTTTGATATTACAGACAATGTTATATGAAGCAGGTTTACTTTGTACTGGTTACCAACTTGTCCGAGGTGGGTGAGACAGAACACCCATACAAACAAATGTTAGATGAAGTGGATTTATTATTTACAGAGAAGCGGCAAGGGATGACAGAATTCTAGGATTCATTGTGATTTGCTCCCCCAAGGCTCAGGAAAGCTGCCCAAAGCAAGTGGAATCTTGTCTATGAATGCTCCACTTGTATCACAGCTGGGGGACTTCAGAATGCAACACACTCTGAGTTTTATGCCCAGAGAGATAATGATACACTGGGCTAAAGTGTTGAAGGACATCCTATTTCTAGAGGGAACTGTGAAAGAGTCAGAGATATTCCAGGTAATCTTACTTATTGCAGGATGTTGCATTCTTTGGACATTCTACAGTTATTCTTGAAAACTACAAGACAGAAAAGGGGCAGGAAGGACTGGGCAAGGTCACTCAGAGAACTGTTCATCATATTGCAATATATATTAAGTAGATTTCTTTATACATTTGTGAAAATATTTTATAAAAGATTTATGTAATTATGATTATATAAAGTTGGAAATACTTGATTATAGCATTTGAATAGTATTTTAATAGATATGAGATGATCACATTTCAAAACAGTGATAAAAATACTCACTCTTCACTTGTGTAAAATAATGTCTAATTTTTGTCTTTCTTGCCATCATTTTTATTTAAAACAGCCAAAATGACAAGAAAAAATATTTAAACGTAATTTTACTTCAGATTTTTAAGTTATCAATAAAGTTGGGTCTCTTTTTCTGTTTACTGGCAATTTGTATTTATTTTATCTGTGGTTTGCTGATGTTAATTCTTTATATATTTTTCAATGATTTCTTGTCTATTGCTTTCCAAAGATAATTATAAAGGGGCAGAAAGAGAATGCTTAAGTGTTTCTTTAAAACAATAGGCTAGAGCTACACTGTGTATAAAAAAGCAACATACTTCGTGATGTGACAATTTGAGATCCTGAAGATCATCATGAATAGAGACATGTATAATGGTTACTTGTCACTGCACAGAAAATAACTTTGTAGAGTAAATGACATGCATCTTAATTCTGCATCTTCCTAAGACAAAAAGAAGAAAAGAAGAAAAATATGTATTACTGGGCAATTACTAAATGCCAAACTTGTTGCATACCTTATTCCATTTAATCTTCTTAGTAATTTTATGATTCACAGCATTTTTCAGATGCATCCACAGATGGACAGGATGGCTAATTAAGTTTCTCAAATTTACACGTTCTTTGTGGTAGCTTTAAACTTAAGTTCTAGCCAATGACAAAGTTCATATTCTTTTGACCATGATCCTGTGCCCCGTGCTTTTTTTTTTTTTTTTTTTTTAGAGTCAGAGTCTCACTCTGTCGCCCAGGCTGAAATGCAGTGGCAAGCTCTCAGTCACCATAGCCTCGACCTGCTGGACTCAGGCAATCATTCCACCTCAACCTTCCAAGTAGCTGGAACTATAGGGGCACACCACCACACCTGACTAATTTTTTGATTTATTGTAAAGATGAGGTCTTGCCAAGTTGCCCAGGCTGGTCCTGAATCCATGGTCACAGGCAACCCTCTCATCCCAGCCACCCAAAGTGCTGGGTTTATAGGCATGATTATAGGTGCCCAACCCTCCTTTATAGTAAGTAAATCATAATAATTCTAAGAAGCAATCTCCTTGAATTCATATAGTATTATGGAACTTACTTAAAAGACAGTTTGAGTTTTGACAAAAATGAAGCCAGATGTCCTTCCAAGGTAGTAAATGGCTGCCCAGTAAGTGCTGCATATAACAGTACTGCTGTAGTTCAAAAAGAAGGATCTCAGCAATCAATGGTAGGTCTCTAAAGGACATTTGGATACATCAGAAGGGGAGGCAGGGACCTCCAGGTAGGAATACTGGTTTAGACAAATATGTTGTTGATGGTTACATTATCTTGGTTCCATGTGTGGATAATTTTGTTTTCTAGATGGTTATGAATAAAATAAGTCATAGATGGAAAGATTATTGTTTTTTTTTTCACTTTTCCCTTAGGCATATGAAAAAAAACGTGTGCTTAAAAGCATAGTGGAGGCCATTACCTAGTTTTCAGAATAATTTTCCAGATGGCAATATTAAATATTACAAGTAGAAGGTATATTATAAATCTGTATACCAGTACAAATACCAGTACAAATACCAGTTAATGCTGTATCCAGAAAGATGAAGAGATGCAGATTTTGTTCTATTACTTTTAAAAGTTATACATATATGTGAGGGCAAAATTAATTTTTTAGCAGAAAAACTGGCAGAAAAAATACTCAAAACAAGTTGAGGACAATGCAACCAAGGTTGCTTTCTTTAGTCGTTACGGGTGTTTAGAGAGGAAAGACTATTTCACAGAGATAAGAAAATGGCATTAGAGTTTTCTGATATAGAGTCATCAAAATCTATTTAGTTTTTATGGCTAGATGAAGTTTCTGACTTTACAGATTTCAGAGACAGATAAGTGAGTAGATAAAACATCCAAAGAGAATTTAATTAAAGCTATAATTAACATTGTTTTTTTGTGTTATCTAGATAAATTTGCAGTCTCGTAATTTGTGTAATGTTGGCAGATTTCACTATAGTCAAGTTTCTTCATTTGGCTGTGAGATACTAGCTGATAGTGTGTCCAAGAAACAAAGGAAACATTTGGTTCCATTTAGACATGAAAATCTTTACTTCTTTTGATCACATAGTGTGGAAACTAGAGACAAGGCTGATAGAGTTATAAAGGTTAAAAGTCATAAGAAGGTGATATCTTAATAATATGTATAACTTATTGAGTTCTTATTTTGTGCCAAGGATAACATTAACTATCTCATTTATGCTTTATAATAATCTTATGATGTGGGTAAAGACTATTATTAACTCCATTTTACAAATCAGGGCACTGAGGTTCAGAATAGAAATAAGTTTATCCAATTAGTATGTGGCAGAGTTGAGATTCGAACCCAAGTTTGGATAATTTGATCATATAAATTCTTAATTACTCTGCTATATTGATAAACTCTATGGTAGACATTGTTTAATTCAATTGGTAGGCAACCATGGTGTAGAAAACAAAGCACAGAAAAGTTAGGATAGTATATTTGAATTCCAGTTTTACAATCTACTAGCTGTGTATCTATCAGCAAATCATTCATCCTCCCTGAATGTTATTTTGTATAATGTCAATCACAGACAATAAAAGCTGTCTACTTTTATGTAATAGAAATAACAGAAACACAGTTTAACATATTGCCTGGTACAATATATATTGACCTGTTGACCATAGTCAGTTTGGAAAAGAGGCACATACTTTGCATTCAAACAGGAGAGAGAGAAAAAAAGGAAAGAATGTGCAAGATAATATTTTATAGACAGTAATTTCACTTTTGAAAACATGCAAACTAACTATAAACTTCTTTGAAATATAAATCTCTCTGTCTACCGTAGAGTTTAAGAGTTTCTTCTTATTTTAGAAGACTCTATTTCTCTCTTCTAGAATGTTGGAAGTAGAATAGCATTTGGAATTAAACAAATAAACACACATAGAATATTTTGGCCAAGTTTTCTTTCTTATTAATGGCTTTAATGTAAATGTTCATTCATCTTTCTATGTCTTATCCTTTTTTTCTTTTAATGAGATAATGATAACTTTCTCACTATATTTTGTGAGAATTATATACCATAACAGTTATAAACACTGTTAAACTCTAACTCAGTTTTTACTAAAAATGAAAGCTGTTTGAGGGTAGGTGCAAAGTTTTTCATCTACCAGCTGACAGAGGCTTAGTTATGTCTTACAATTTATATGGAAGATTTTGTGTTCTCTAGATAAGCTATTATTTGTTGATTTCTATTACTGAAATGATTCAGGCAATTTAGAAAGACCTATTGATATGAAATTAATTACTTGAGATTTCGAGTGACCATTTTTATTATTCCATTTTATTTTATTTTTTAGAAACAGGCTTTTGCCTGTCATTTAGCTGGGGTGAGCCTAAATTATTTTCTTTCTGATATAATGCAAATGAGACTGATGTGAAGAATTGGTCTTATTCTGTGATACTGTGGATATTGAATGAGAGATCAATCTTACTGTGATACTGTGAATATTGAATGAGAGATCAGTCTACTCTATCAGTCAATTGACTCAAACACTAATCTCAACTGTTGATGACAAAACTTTATATGTTTTTTTTTCAGAGATTAGACATAGTCTAGGTAGTAATTGTTAAAATAAATGATGATGAATGAATGCTATCAGGAGAACCTTTCACCATAGTACTTTAAATGGGCAGGAATGTATTTGTACAGTAATTACCTTATTTATCCAAAAAACATCACTCTAACAAAGTCAGAAGGTGAGTCATAACACCACAAGTTACTATATTAAAGCAAGATAAAACTTTATGTCTCTTTATATTTTACTATTTACATTAAAATACATATTGACAATAATATCATTTATTTCTTGCATACCTATAAAGGCCAAATAATTCCAAATGCACATTATTTTCTTTATCAAAGAGACACAGCTGGATGAATAAGATAAGGCAGCTCGGCAGAGTTTATTATATCTAAAATCCAATAAAAGTTGTAAAACTTGATATTTACAACTAAATATTTTATAGGTAATGGTTTATCATTGCCACCAAATATTTACTTTAGAATATAGCTAATTATTCATGATTTAATCATTTATTTAAAAGATTTATTGAGTACACACTTATGGAATAGATTTCAAATTTAGAGATAAGTTTAAAATACATCAATTATTTAAGATAACAACCTCTGATAGGAGGGACCAAATATGAAAGCAGTGCAAAAATACGATATGAATATAATAGTGGTGGTGTATACAGTATGTGACAGAAATGACACAAATAAGAAATGATCCTGTTTGAATGTTTAAGGGGTTCTTCAGAGGAGATGAAGCAATTGAGCTTTGTTTTGCAAAATAAATAGCAAAGTATCCTTAGGGATGAGTTTGGAGAGAAAAAAAGAGCATCGGGTGCAGAGTAGACAGCAAGCAGACAGTCAGGAAGTCACAGGCAACCTGGTCTTGGCCATATCTTTAACTTGAAAGCCATCGAACATTTGGAGAAAGGAGAGTGAGTCATGATCAGAAAGCAATTGACAAAGGAAAATGCAGTACTGAGAGTAATAATAATTAATAGTGATAATAATAATAAAACAGTTACAGGTAGAAGAAATCAGGGGAATAGATACCAAGTAGGGATTGCAATATCTTGGGCAAATGGAAATAGAGGATAAAAATCCAGGCAGGAACTAGTAATAAGGATATAGCAAAGCTGAACATAATGGAATTTGATATCAGATTGCAAGAGGGAAAAGAAGAAAGTCCACAATCTATTCTGAGCTATAAATCTTGGTGACTGTGAAGATAGTATGGTATTAGTATAGATTTAATAGGAAGAGCAGAGAGAAAGTAATGTTCTCTTTTAGAGAATACATTTTGAATACACATAGGTAGTCATGATTCTACTGTAGCCAAGATATTACACAGCTTTGCAGAGAGGCAAGGCATCCTACCATCTGAATCAAATTAGCCAACATCTTTGGGAGCTGGTCTGGGAATTTTAGAGAAATCCAGATGCTATGCCAGTAGGAGCATATTGCAATAGGAATTCACATTTTATCTTTAATTGACACACAATGGCAGTGAATAACATAATTTGCATTCTGGCAAAGTCAACCCAGTACTGATTTGGACACAATAATTTGGGGGATCTTTATCTAGACACACAGGGTTTTTGCCCATACAAATGAGTACAAATGCAGCAGGCAATCTTTTGTAACTAATAATGTCTCCTTTCAGATTCTGAGCAGAGTTTGTTTGCTTGTTCATTGTTTTTTTTTTTTTCTTTCTGATATTGGCATGTTATTTGGTACCAGAACCCTAATTCCAGCTTCAGGAGAATCACAGCAAAGCTAATCAAGTGGGAAATTACACACAGAATCACAAATTAAATCCAAACAGGCAAACACATAAACAAACCACAATAACATGACACATGTATCAGGATTTTAAGAAAATATTTTTTTGTCCCAGTTTGAATGAACTGACATTGTCTCCTTTTATATTGTCTTATTAAAAAAAAAAGCAATAGCAACAGCAGCAGCAAAAATAAAAGACAAATAATCCCCAACAATGACATCTCTCAGTATATAATAATATGATACATATGTATTATTTATTAACCTGAAAATGACCACTAATATATATCTACATGTATATGTATAGAGGTGTGTGTGTATATCTGTATATCTGTATCTATGTTTATATCTATATCTATATATTTATTTATTTATTTATTTTTCTGACACATTAGGAAAAAGCTGCTCCCTTTCTCAGCTGTCCCTATCTGGAATCACTGGTAATTCTTTCTGCAGCTCTAGATTATTTTGATTTTGAGCTGGTCTTGTCCAGTGCAGAAATTAATCATTTATTTGCTCAACAGCCTCAGGCCCTGCTTATGGTAGAATATGCAATTAGTAATACTGCTCATTTTTTTTATGTCATGAGTTTCAAGGAACGATTTTTCCTAACCACTGATGAATTGCCCCTATCCCCATCTACCCCATGCAAATTACCTTCTGCCTTAGCATCTCTGCCTAGCACTAAGGATTATCTCTCACCTTCCCTTATATGCATATCTGTAGCTGTGAGAGCCAGAGCCAAGTTCCCACAGCTGCCTGTGCTTTGTCTACAGAATCAACCCTGGCTTTCTCTTCACCATCTGCTTTGAACCTCCTCTCACTTGGCTTTGGGTCTTTTTTTGCAAATATTTACTTGTTCTATTTGGGATGGTGATTCAATTTAAGTCATTTGTGGAGTAGTGGTTGTCTATTGATTCTTATATTACCTCTGAGACATTGGCCATTCCTAGACACTATGTGGCCAGGTCTGCTAGGCCTTACTCTAAGATTTTCATGAAGAAGGGGAATTGTACAAGAACCCTACTGCTGAGTTCCAAAGTCTAGGATACCTGTCTTCCTGTTGAACTCTCCCTCGTCCAGGACCTTGGATCTGGTTTCAAATTACTTCCGTCTCTCTCACCAGTCCTTGTTATTAATGCCTGATAAGATAAGACAATGCTGCCCATTTAACTTCCATCATCAGTCTTAACTTTCCTTTTATTTTCACTTTATTAAATGTATGGAAAATGCATGGACTTTGGAGTCAAAAACATCCGGGTTAAAATTTTGTATTTCTAGTACATATTTTAGTATATATAACCTTGGAAACTTTATCTGCTCTAAGTATAAGATTTCTTATCTGTTAAATAAAAGCAAAACAAAACAATATTTCTAGATTAGTAGGCAGGTCATTTTTTATGAATAAAGGTTTGTATGTTATTTGATACCATATAGGCAGAACCTTATTTCCAAACTATGCACTCCTCTTTAAACTGAAATAATGACTTCTTGGAACTGCATAGTTGGAAAGCCCTTTCTTTTTTAAAATTTGTTATTTAATTTACATATATATTTAATTATTATTTTATTTCAAAGATGTGGGGTACAATTCAGAATTAAGTACACAAGTGGATAATGTACAGGTGAAGTTTGGGACTACTACCAGTCCCTTTCTAGTAGTACTATAATAAATGTTAAGGGAGTGAGAACATGTGGTACTCATTTCTTTGTTTCTGTGTTAGATCACTGAGTATGGTAGACTCTATATCCATCCAAGTTGTTGTGCAGTCCATAATTTTTTTCTTGTTTATGGCTGCATAATATTCCATTATGTATATGTACAACTTTTTAAAAAAATCCAGTCCACTTTTGATGGGCAGCATGTTTGTTTCCATGTTTTTGCAACTGTGATTAGTGCTTTGTAAAATAAGCATGCCAGCATAACGTTTTTGTAGAATAATTTGAGTACCTATAGGTATATTCCCAGAAGGGGGATTGCTAAGTCATCTGGAAGGCTAACTTTCAGATCTTTTAGAAATCACTAACTGTTTTCCACAGAGGTTTGTACTAATTCACACTCCCACCAATGGTACAGAAGCTTTCCCTTTTCTCACAACCTCACCCATGACATCAGAGATAAGATAGACAAGTGGGACCTAAAAAAACTGAAAAACTTTTGTAAAACAAAAGAAACCATCAAGGTAATGGGGAGACAGTCAACAGAATGGGGAAAAAATTTGACAACTGTATATCTTGCAAAGGCCATATAGAATCTACAAGGAACTCAGACACGCGGAAAGGAAAAAAAATCAAACAGACCTATTAAAAAGTGGGCAAAATATATGAATAGACACTTCTCAAAAGAAGATATACAAGCAGCCAACTGAAACATGAAAAAAATGCTCAGCTTCGCTAATCATCAAATAAATGCAAACCAAAACCACAATGAGATACCACCTAACTCCAGTCAGGATGACCATCATTAACAACTCGCAAAACGCTTTAGCAACTTTAGGAGTCAATACTAATTCAATCTATGAATTCTAACTGTAACATCCCTAACAGGTATCCATTAGTCACAATTAGCTGATTTTACTATTGGAAAAGTTTAACAACTTGGAAAGTTTTTAATATTGAGTCACATTCTAGTTATCTATTGTAATTTTTCTTGTATTTATTCGTTGAGTTCCTTCATTTATTTTAAAATCTCTTTTTCTCTTGTTTTCCACTTCTTTTTAATCATTATATGCATTATAAGTGCAATATACAAATAAAAACAGTATAGAAAAACAGATTTCTTCAAGAAACCATACTTGATTGGCTGTTAAATTTGCTATTTTTATTCATCACTATGATAACTATGTGAGCCATTTTCAGGAGTGGAAAAAAAATCGCCAAAAGCTATGTTTTAAACACCCAACACTTAGAGCCATCTGCAGTACCCAGAAGAGACAGGATAGATGAGTAGAACATGGGAATTACTCTGTCATTAATTAATCCCTAAAAGGTAGACTTTCAATGAGCAAGTCAGCTTCTCTACTAGTTCCTGATGGATTTGTTAGATGGTCACTGAATTTGTCAATAAAAATCTAATACAAATGAATGATCCTTATAAAGATACACACAAAAGAGGATAGCATTGATAGAACTGTAGAACTCTAGAATGTTATATTAAGTAATGATTATTTAAGTCCAAGGTTAATTTAGTATATATATGAGCTTCAAAAACCAACCTTGATCTCTGCTTTGCTGGCAGAGAGCTCAGTCCTATAGATGCAGACAGACCCACTGATGAATAATAATTACACCAAGTTCTTCTTTTGTTGAAATATTATGCATCTCTCTCTGCTTTCTGTCCATTAGATATAATTTTTCACATTGAGTCATTCATCCATTCATTCATTTATACATCTTACCATTTTTGTTTCAAAAAAGTATTTGCTGAGTGCCTATTTTGTGCAAAGCACCATCTTAAGCCAATGATGCAATAATAAAATCATACTGGTTTTTGATATAATGGGATATATTGGGTGAAATCATTAGTAGTTGGAAAATTATGTAATAAATTTAAAGTTACAACTTGTAACAAGTACTATAAAGTGAGACTGCAGGGATTTTATAAGACATAAAATAAACGGACCAATTCTGTGTTAACAGTAGTCATAGAGGTTGTGGTAGTGGAGAAGACACTTTCTGAGAAGAAGAACTTTAAATTGACATCTAAAGAATAAGTCATTGTTAACTAAGCAAGAATTAGATGGCCAAAAGTCCTCATGGACAGAGAATGACCCATAAGAAGAGTTTGAATTGGGCAAGATTTAGAGATGCAGGTAAGATTAGGACAAAAGTAACTACTTTTTCCCTAAGACATTGCACTGCTGATCTGTTGTAAATTTTCTCAGTCTATGAATCTTTGTGTCCTTCAGTCTTTCCTCATGTGATGTGAACTCCAGACCCCTTATCCCTCTTTCTGTTCCACTTTGGCCACGGTCCAGCTTGTCTTCATATCCTTGGCATATGTTTCTAACAATAGCACATAAATATGTCATTTGGAAAACCAGCACCTCTGAGTCTCAAACTGGGGATGGGGAAAATTACAACTGAGGTCCTAAAAATATGTCAGAGTAGCCAGGATTCACAAGAGTACCACAAAAGCACTTCTGGGTTGAGTGGAAGGGGCTAACCTCAAGCTTTTTCTACTTCTCTCTTCAACGATATCTTGAAAGATAAAAAGAAAGCAAAGTTGATAGATTTGAAATCAGTCTTTGAGTAACTCTGGCCAACATAAATAACATTTTGATATAGGACAAAATATGCAGAACAGAAGAACTCTTCCATCTATATGTTAATAAATACATATTCATTTTTATAAATAAGTATTCATAAATATATAAATCAATATATATTTACAAGAATTATATTATATACCTTTAAAAAAATTTTACCTCTTTTCTCTCAACCTGATGTTCTGCAGGGCCTTTTGTTGTTTTTCATAAATAGTTCTCACCCTAGACTGAAAAATGTCACCTCTGGAGATGAAATACCACAGGTGGATAAAGGGCCAAGTGGTCCCAAAGAACCCTGGAAGTTTCAGCTTAATGGATAAAAGGAATTATCTGAAAGGGAGAAGATTGACAATTTTTGAAGGTCTGTCAGCTTGAGGAGGTTTGCTTTAAAGCAAACAGAAAACACTGTAGATTCTTTTATTAATAGGATGACGTTCATTTGGAGAGAAGAGGAAAGGCAGTAGATGCTGGCTGTCTTTGAGAGTTTAACTTTGGTCTAGACATCATCTTTGGGACAAGGCAGATTTCCAGAGGAGTATTAAGTATGAGTTCTTAGCAGACAACATTCTTGGTAGCTAAGGAATGATTGCCTTAGTTCTAAATAGCTTACCCTTTGTACTGCTTGGATCCATTGCTTCATATAAGTTCATGTCATCATGAAACAGTTTTCCTGAATTCTGTTTGATCACTTTCTGGGAACAGTTGCTTGAGGAAAACTGGCAGGATGAAATAATAGCCCCTGTTGCTTCAGACACATTTCAGGCTATCACTTGTATTTATTATTTTCCATTATTGCTGTTATTCTAGATTGCTGTACCTCCCAGCATTTCTCCTGGTGGGGTCTCTCAAGACTTCATTCTTGGGGGATGCGAGCTCCTGTTTACTTACTGAGATCATGACTCTTTTACTTTCTGATTTATTATCAAAATTGGGCCAGGGAAGTACCTTGGTTGCTCACTTGGGGTTAAGTGTATTATTTTCTGGCCACATTGTGTAACAATAGTCTTACTTCCTTCTGAATATCAGTGTTAACTGCCCCTGCCAGGATGCTGACTTCCTTTCCTTATTCCCTGGTCTTTTGGATCAAGAGTCCAAGATGACTGTGTGATAGTTGCAAATGAAGATTTTTATTCTTAGTTCTTTTTTTTTCTTTTAGGTTCAAACACCAGAGGACAGGTATATAAAGTTCAATGAGACATATTCACCTCTGAGAATCAATACCTGCAGATCCACAGAACCTAGAAATGCAGAATTGTCAATATACATTCACCTATGTTTACAAAGTTATTCTGAATGATAGTAAGTGATGTTAATTCTGATTTCACCCTTTTGTACTTGGACTATTTATTGTGTGTTTTTCTTTGTATTCTACCTATTAGAGATATAGCTTGCATAGTAAGTATTTATTTAGGATGTATTTTTAATCCTAAACTTTTCAAGTTCACACAAAACCTTCACAAAAATAGAGCGTATAAAAGATCATAAAATAAGTTTTAATGAGTATAAAAGTATTGAGATTATAGAGTATTTTCCCTAAGTACAAATGAATTGTTAGAAATCAATAACAGTAAGATACCTACAGATGTTCTAAATATTTAAAATTAGCAGCACACACTCATAAATAATTTAACAGTTAAATTTAAAAATTGCAACAAAAGTTAGAAGACATTTTGAAGTGAATGATAAGGAAAATGTAAAAATTTGTGACTCACACCTAATTTGTGTTTATAGAATGTGAATCAGTTTCACTGGGCACTGGTTACCAACTTGTATGGGTCAGTGAGACAGAACACATGCATACACAACAAGTTATATGAAACAAATTCATTCCTTACAGATAGGCAGCAAGGAACAAAATTAGCTTAGGAATGATTCATTGCAAGCTAGTCCCCTAAGTTTCAAGAAAGCTGCGTGTTCAACATCATTAGTCATTAGGTAAATGCAAATCAAAACCACAGTGAGATCTAATTTTTTTCACTAGAAAGAGTATTTTTTTAACAAAAAAAGGAAAATGACAATTGATGGCAAGAGTGTTGTGAAATTGGAGACTACATGCATTGTTAAGAATTTATTAATAAAATGATACAGTTATTGTGGAAAAAAAAGGAAAGCTGCGTGGAGTGGATGGAGTCTTGACTGCATGATTCACTTGCATTGCAGATGAGAGGCTTTAAAAGGCATTCCATGTTGGGTTATATATCTCAAGGGTCATGTGGCTTACTGGGAAACGCTTGAAAGGACATCCTGCTTCCAGAAGAGAGAAGGAGCAAAGCCTGGCTGTCCCTCACAGTTCCTCCCTTATCCCTGATACTACATATGCTAGGAGGGACAGTAACAAGGCCTGAACAGTTCCAGCAAGCTCATTCTGTTGTGTGATATTGTATTCCCAGGACATTTTGCAGTTATTCTGAAAACCATAGGCAAAAATAATCAGCAGGAAAACTGGGTTAGTTCAAGGTTACTCAGAGAACAGTTCTGCACAGGAAAATAAGAAATGTTTTAACAATGAAGGTGGGAAAAAGTGATGCTGTAGGTTGCTAAAGGAGGGAAGGAACGAGAAGGGATAAGGGGCACACAACTACACACTGGGTACCAGGTCCACTACCGGTGGAGAGAGGGCTCACTAGAAGCCCAAACCTTACCTGCACACAATTTACTTATGTAGAAAATCTTCACATGTACTCCACAATTAAAATAAAATAAAACAGAATCAAACAGTAAAAAAAAAATAAAATAAGATAAAAGCTTACACAAATAATAATGTAATTTTCACCTAAGATGATGGGAAAAAGATTATCCAAAGTAAGCAAAGAAAATAATAGAAAGAGAAGCAGAAATCATTGCCCAAAAAAGCCTCCAAAGCAGAGAAACAAGGAAAATCAACAAATCCAAAATTTGATTCATTGAAAAGATTAAAAATTAATAAAAAACTTTTGCAAAGTGAATAGGAATAAAAAGGAAATATCATAAGTTACCAATACATATGGAAAAGGTCTTGAGTTTACAAGATAATAAATTAGTCACCTTAAATAGCATGTTCACATCTTGAAAAAGACAACTTACTAGAGTCAATACAAAATAGTAGAAATAGAAAATATGAATAACTCTATTAAAGTAATAACTTGTCGAAACTTAATTACACACAACTTTAAATGCAAATGTCTTCATTAAAGAATTCTATATAATATGAGATAAAACAATATTACAATACTTTTTTCATAAGTATAGTAGGGAAAACAACTTCCCAACCTCTTTCATAGGAGAATAATAATCCCAATAACAAAACCCGAAAAAGACATTCAAAGAAAAGAACCTTGTAGGAAAACACTTATTATGATCAAAGATGCAAAAACTCATAGCAGAATATTATCAACTTCTATTAAATAATTTGTAATGGCAAGGGGAAACTTATCTCAGGGATGCAAGTCTGGTTAATTATTTGGAAATGATTCAATATAATATACCATATTAACAAAAAGGGAGACAAATATGATTATAGATACAGAAAGAATATTTAACAAAATTCAATGCCCATAATTATAAGAGCTATAAACAAGCTGGAAATATCAGAAAACATTTTCAATTAGATAAGGAATATTTATAAACAGAACAAATAAAAATATTCACCATGCTTAATAATGAGGTATTAAGAGATCCTTTCAAGGCAAGGATGACTGTTTTTACCACTCCAATACTGTACTGAAATGCCTAGTCAATTGCACTAAAGCAAAATAGGAAGATATAAACATTGAAAACTAAAAAGGAAAACTATCTTTATTCTAAAATGACATAATTTTTATAGAAAATCCTGAAGGAATGCAAAATATACATTAGAATTTTAAAGTAAATTTAGCCGTTTCAAGAAATAAGTTTATTATAAAAATATATTCCTATATACTTACAACAATAACTTAGAAATTACGATTTAAAAACCCAATTTTACAGAATGTCAAATATGTAAGATAGTTATAAATTTAACTAAAGAAATGCAATACCTCTACATTGACAATTAAAAACTTCTGACTGAAATAAAGGAGTTGTAAATAAATGGAGGTCTATACCTTGCTTATGGATTCAGAATCAATATATTTAAGTTATTAATTTTCACTGGTCTATAGTTTTGATACAATCTTATCATTCAAGCAGAATTTTGCATTAAAATTGAAAAGATGATTCTCAAATTTATATGGAAAAAGATGATTCTCAAATTTATATGTAATAAACAAAAAACATCTTGAGAAGTCGGGCTCGGTGGCTCAGCCTGTAATCCCGCGCCTTGGGAGGCTGAGGTGAGTAGATTGCCTGAGCTCGTGAGTTCGAGACCCGCTTGGGCAACTTGTTGAGACCTCATCTCTACAATAAATCAAAAAAATTAGCCGGGTGTGGTAGCGCGTGCCTGTAATTCCAGCTACTTGGAAGGCTGAGGCGGAAGGATGGCGGGAACCCAGCAGGTCGAGGCTGCAGTGGCTGGGAGCGGCCACTGCACTCCAGTCTGAGCGACAGAGTGAAACTCCAACTAAAAAAAACCAAACAACCCCCCCCAAAAAAAAACATCTTGAGAAAGAATAAGCAAACTGTATACTACTGATTTTAAGATGTGTTGAAATAATGCCGGAAGAATCAAATGTGGTATTGGCATAACAACAGATACATAAATCGATGGAACAGAATGGGGACACTAAAATAGACTGACACTTCCACAGTTAATTGATTTTAAATGAAAGTTTCAAAGTAATTCAGTGGAAAAAACTACCAGTAATTGCTACGGAAACAGCTAGATTGCTATGTAGGAAAGAATGTGACCCTCAAATCCTACCTTACATGAAATAAAAATTAATTCATGACTCAAACAAACAAGCTAAAACTATAAAATTTACAGAAAAGATGTGCACATCTTTGAGGCTTCAAATTAAATAAGTAATAACTATGGAAATAGTGACTATGACTGTATCATATATAAAAATTTCCATTTATACAATATACTATGAAGAAAATAAAAACTACAGACTTGAACAGAATAATTAGAAAACTTTCACAAAGTACTTTGATAAAAATTATGTAATAAATGACTATAATTCAATACTAGAAATGCAAACAACCCAATTAACAAAAAAGTGAGGGGAGGAGGTAGGGAAAAAAAACTTCCTAATTTACAAAGGATAAACTACAAATCATCAATAATTTCATTTTAAAAGTGCTCAACATCTTTGGTCACCCAGGAAATTCAGGCTGAAACCTCAAAAGACACCACTACACACCCACTAAAATGGCATAAATTAAAAATTTACAACACCAAATACTGTTTAGGAGCAATGAAAACTCTCTTCCCTGATGTTGAGATTGTAAAATTGTATAAACACTCAGAAGAAATGTTTGGCAGTTAAAAAACATAAAGATAAATATGCCTACCTTTGATCTAACAATTTTTATTTCCAGGTGTTAACCAGAGAAAGAAAAATACATGTCCATGAAAAGACTTTTACAATTATATTCATAACTACTTTATTTGTAATAACCTAAAACTTGGCAACATGTCGATCAACAGGAAAATTGAAAAACACAATATGGTATATTTTCATCATGGACTAGTATTTAGCAATGAAAAAGAAAAAAATACATAAGATGGATGATTTTCACAGGCACTTTGCTGAGGGAAGCACATCATGCACAATTATTTTATTTATGTGGAGTCCTATGATAAGCAGGACAAAGCTATTATAAGCTATGATAAGCAGGACAAAGTTAAAGCATTTTTGAAATTAGTAGCATCTAGGGTAATGTTTGGGAAAGAGTATTAGGGAACTTGATGACAAAATATTCTAAATGTTAATAATTCAATGGATTACAAGGCTTTATTATGAATTAGTAATAATAAATCACTGAGTTGTACACTTATGAGGTCCAAAAATTAGGTTTTCAAACTATCCTCGAAAAAGTGCTACAGACCTCATTGCAGAATATCATGATGGTCACTTTTGAAGTACTCCCTTTGGGTAGCTATACACCAATACTAGTGCCTAGTCTACCCATCAAAGCAATTTTGGAACTCTTTTTCTGGAATGGCCATCAAAGTCATTATCATTATTTGTTGGTCTGACAATTAAGTTTGAGAACTTGCCACTGTGAGCTTACGTTGGCAGCACTGTATAAATAACAGTATTGGAACACCCTCCCTACTCACCTGATCTAGCCCTCAATGACTTTTTTATTTACACAGAGATAAAAGAACTATTGAAAGGAAGACATTTGGTGACATTCAGAACATCAAGGGTAATACAATGATGTCTCTGATGGTCATTCTAGAAAAGTCTCAAAGTTGCTTTGATGGATAGACTAGGCACTGGCATTGGTGCATAGCTTCCCAAAGGGAGTACTTCAAAGGTGACCACAGTGATATTTGACAATGAGGTACGTAGCACCTTTTTTAGTGTGAGTTTGCGAAATTAGTTGTTGGTCTTTAAGATTTGTGCAGTTAATAGTATTCAACCTCAAAGAAAAAGAAACAACAATAAAGTATTGTAACCAACCACTGGAGATGCAAAGTCTATAATCATGTCTGTTTAATACATCATCCGAGCAACAGTCTCTGAACTCTTTTTCCTTGCATCTTTTGTATTTGTCAGAATTGATAAGATGACTGTAGAAATAAGGCACAACCAATGTGTGAAGCCATGATAAGCAGTGAACTCTCTTATCTGATGTTTTTATGGTATTTCTTAAATACTATAAATCAGTAGGGTTTTTCGCTAAAAACAAAAATTTTAATAAATTCCCACTGGCTTCAACTACTAGTAGTCTAAATTATACTTTGGTAACAAAGTCATATGGTCTCTAGGAGTGAGAATGGGTCAGATATTAAGAGTTAGACAGAACAAAGAATGTTGAATATACAAATGTATTTTTAAAATTTGGTTATTTTGCATAACTGATGTTGCCTTCAAGATTTTTGACTATATCTACTCCATTGTTGATATCTGATAATTGAGTAATGAGTGAATTGAATTATGTGTTATGAGCAGGTGTGACAGCCTTTGACTTATCAGAGTATTACTTAGTGTATAACAGGACGAAGTGAAGGAGGAAAGCAACTTGATAGTCAAACTTGCTTGATACTCCTACTATGAGGGCTGGATTCTTAAGTATTATTCAAATTATTTTGTTTTATCTACTAATCATAATCACTTTGTGAAATGGAAAATATTACTTTAAATTAAATTAAATTAATTTATTGTGGACATAAAAGCCTTTGAACTTTCTACTATAACCTAAAGCATATTTTATTGAAACTCCATTTTATTAACATATAGAATGTTACTCCTTTTTTCTTTCCATGGAAATTTCACCACATTTTATTTTGTGAAGACAGTATTTAAACGGAGATTTTTTTCTCATTATTAGAAAATATGAAGCAATGGCACAGATGTGATGCCTACCTGGTCAAATTTGCAAATTGGCCTATTCTCATATGTTGTTTGAGTGGATATGAATTGCAAAACACTGAGAGATGGTGATATTCTTGATTCTTAAACCTCTTCTGTGTTTTAAGAACAGATCTTTTTTTTCACTTTGATGAACCATGATTTCTCTCTTTCTCTACTTATTTTGCTCATGTATGTTTGTTTATTAAGCAAAGTCTTTATTTTTTAATTAATTAATTAATTAATTAATTAATTAATGTTAGTGCTGACTGGGTCAAGCATTGCTCCAGCATTGAAACTTCAATGATGAAGAAAACGGACAAGGCTTGTGCTCTCATGGAGCCTGCATTCTATCCAGGGAAGATAGAAATTAAGCTCATAAACAGTAAGTAGACAAGATTTCCGTTTCTGATAAATCCAAAAAAAGAAAAGAAAAGAAAACACTATAAATGGCAATATAGAGGAGGGACTGAAGTAGGTGGAAGCTGCTTAGACTGGGTCAACAGGCTTCTCCAAGGAAGTAAAATTCAATTGAGATCTGAGTGATGGGTGGGGTCAATAATGTAACAATCTGTGGAAGAACATTGTAGACTCAGGAAACAAATTTAAAATCCTGGAGAAGTGAATGTATTGAGAAGTCCTTTGAAGACCAATGTGACTGGGACATATTGAGAGGAAGAAAATTGATAAGAAATGAAATCAGGAATCTAGGAAACATTTAAATCATTGCTTGGAAACACTGACATGTTTTAAGCATGTGGATAACTGATATCCACATGAAAGCAGGGTGCCAGGGTTCTTATGATTCCAGTATCCGTATGAATTCAAATAAAAAAAATTACCACAGTCAAAACACTGACGTGTTTTAAGCCAAAGCCACCACTATTTTCTACCTGAATTATGCCAATGACTTCTTAACTAGTCACAATTAAGCTAGATAGAGCTTCTTGCCCACTGTTTTCATAACTTGGTTGAAGGTTGGTTCTAAGGCATATTAGAAAGAATACTGATACAAGACAAAGATATGCAGGGGTTGTTAAAAATGATTAACTCTCAGTACTTTGTGCATTTCCAAAAAGAACAGAAAAGATGGGCTAGATCCTGCTTATGTTGCAACTTAAATAGGAATTCTGAGGGAAAACAATGCTTGAGAAGGAGCAAAAATAATTTATTTATTGGTTTGCTGGAGTGGAAGTCAGCTCGAACTAGGCTTGTCATGAAGCCCTAGTCAAAGAAAATTAAAAAAAATTGAGAGGGGAATTGACTGTCATAATAACAACCAAGTAGATTATATTAGACTAATATACCTGCGGATACAATGATAAACTCTGAATAATATTTATCCTAAAATATAGTATCTGAAGGAGTTGAAATGCAATCCAAAGCAGGATGCCATGATTCTTATGATTCCAGTATCTGTATGGATACGAATAAAAAAATTTTCCACAATCAAAATAATCATGAAAATCAATAATTAAGTGGAATAACTTAAATTATCTAACTTTAAGATATTGTATAAGCCGGGCTCAGTGGCTCAGCCTGTAATCCCTCGCCTTTGGGAGGCTGAGGTGAGTGGATTGCCTGAGCCCGCGGGTTTGAGACCCGCCTGGGCAGCAAGACCTCATCTCTACAATAAATCAAAAAATCAGCTGGGCGTGGTAGCGCATGCCTGTAATTCTGGCTACTCGGAAGGCTGAGGCGGAAGGATCGCCAGAGTCCAGCAGGTCGAGACTGCGGTGGCCGGGAGCGGACACTGTACTCCAGTCTGGGCGACAGAGTGAGACTCCGACTCAAAAAATAAATAAATAAAATTTTTGTAGAGACCAGGTCTCGCCAAGTTGCCCAGGCTGGTCTTGAACCCGTGGGCTCGGGCAATCCACTCACCTCAGTCTCCTAAAGTGCTGGGATTACAGGTTGAGCCACTGAACCCGGTCTATTTCATTTTATTTTTGAGTGGGAGTCTCACTCTGTCATCCAGGCTGTAGTGCAGTGGCACGATCACAGCTACTGCAGCCTTGACCTGCTGGGCAGAATTTTGATTTGAGCAAGTAATAGCTTATCCATACAATGGAATGGTTTTTGAATATTTTAAATGATGGATTTCACATCCATCAGATGGTCAAAAATGTAAAAGTCTCATGCGGGCTCGGTGGCTCAGCCAGACTCGGTGACTCAGCCTGTAATCCCGCGCCTTGGGAGGCTGAGGTGAGTGGATTGCCTGAGCCCGCGGGTTCGAGACACGCCCGGGCAACTTGGCAAGACCTCATCTCTACAATAAATTAAAAATTAGCCAGGCGTGGT